>NC_053024.1:702021396-702198392 GCF_003073215.2 Triticum urartu | reverse complement strand
GCTCCTAGGATATCTTTCTGACAGATGCATGATATAAGATTGGGGTTCGACGTCTAGTGGTCCGCCTATCCACGGTTGGTTTTACAGTGGTCTCGTTGTTTCTTAAAGAGTCCTTGGCTATGCTGACTCGGGGACACTTCGTATGTCATGTGCACTGCCTTGTACATGATGGTGATGTACGATCGAGCCTTTGTGGGCCCCACCACGAAAACTTTGGATGAAATCTCTATCATATGTTTGTTCCGGCTTATTCTGCAAGCCAATCCTTTGTTTTATTTTGAGTTGTGGTATTTGAGTTGCTTCGAAGTCAAATGTTGATTCCATACCTTTCCTAAGCGGTATTCTCGTATTTCTATGGGAGTGCTAACCCTTTTCGATTATCGAGATGGTCATGCCTATCCTTTTCAACCGGCGTGTTTCTCTTCAAGTGGATCCGATCATTTCTACATTCGTGAGATCAATACTCAGTTCTTTGCAACGGTGTTTATTTCATCCGTCCCAATTCTTTGTTTTTTCCCGCCCTCCCTCCCTTGTTTTCTTCAAGGACTTAGATTTCTTAATCAAGTATCCATCTTATTGATGTGAAGTCTCTCCATTCTTTTTCATCAATATTCTTATCTGATGATTCTCAGGAAGATACTAACGGAGTTTCAAGTTCATCAGTCTTCATTCTTTTCTTCTCCAGTGGATTCAATTCAAGCTTTTGGTGTTGATCATATCCCTTTTCCTCATTTCAAATACCTTCTCATACTGGGGCACCTCATAATCATTCACTTTTCGCTATTCTTGTGTTCAGGAGTGCTGAAATTTTTTCAGAAGATTCGTTTCCATACTCAATCCGTTCAAGATATTTTGAGGTTGTTATCTCATTCAAACCATTTAATTCAACCGATGCAATCTCTATTTTCAAAAAATCTTTTCGACGGTGCTTCTTTTGAGTGGGCTCTAACCCACAGGTCTTTTCCCAGGATCTTACCCGACTCTTCTTATTTTACCAGAGCTATTCTCAAATCTTTCAAAGTTTGACGTAAGAATGAATTACCATCAGTCAAGTGTCCTTCTCTAAGATCTTTCAAATTCTTTTCATCGTTGGTTCAACCTTTCTAATTTCTATTCCGGAGTGCCTCAACAACTCATGGTGGTGTTTCTAGTCATCATTCTCAACATTTGAAGACCGAAGAAGAATTTTTCCTCCAAATTTTATCCGTTCTCTCAAAGATTCGTGGTGCTAGCATGATGCCATCCTCTCATAATTGGTTTCGACTGTGAGAATTCTTTTCACCCATCCTGAGCATTTCATGAGTTGTTTCCATTTCTTCCCTCCAAAGGCCATCTTTTCAAATATTATTCATTCCAGCTTTCAGCCATCATTCTCCAAATCTTACTGGTGCGTCATTCAAGTATTCTCTTATCAGCTTGTGATCTATTCGTACTCATGTATCCAAATTCTCTCAAGTATCTTCTTTCGTTTTCCAATTCTTCCCGGTGTTTCTTCATATTTTATTCGTTCTTTTTCAATTCTTACGGTGGTTCTTCCAAGATTCTTCTTCCTTCGTTTATCATATCAATGTATTCGTTGTTTACAATCCTACCGGTGGATCGCTGAAGACCGTCTTAAGTTTGCTCCATATCCCTCTTAATCCTTTCAACGAGAATAAGTAGTATGCTAAATCCGTTGCTTGTCATCAATTTAAATTGTTGAAGGATACGCATAACATAATTCTTATTCTTGTTTCATCCAAATGATTAATTCCTTATTCCGGAGGTTCATCATATCACATTTCTCGATTCGAGATGCATCATCTTGAATTTTCTGAAGTGCCAAGTTTTCCGCATTATCTCGTCACGAAGATCCATCTAATCATTACAAGGTTTCACCTTGTGTTTTCAACTTCCATTTCCATTCGTTTGATCATTCTTTTACCGGAGTTCTTCATGGAGGCTCTAGATGATGGTTCAGCGAGGAGCTAATCTATTCTCGAAGTGTTCATTGAGATTTCTTTTCTAAGGAGTTCAAGCATTCTTCATCTTGTAATCCGGAGTGCAATTCTTTCTTCCGTATCATTGGAGGTGGTATTATATCATTCTTGATAATTTGAGTTCATGTTTCATGATTCACATGTTGTTAAGAATGAGGTATTTCTAAATCAATCAGTCTTGTCATTGGAGTTATCTTGGGTTATATTTCACCTAGAGCCTTCCCTAAGGATTGTTGATATTTATGGTGATTATAAATGACCCAAGTTCTTCTTTTATCCTCCCAGTGGTATAAGTTTCTCGTCTCCTTGTTCATATCAATCCAATTCTTTTTCCCGTGAGTGGCGGGTTTGTCACCTCACAATTTGAGATGTATTCCATAAGACCATATCAAGATTATTCTTTTCGTTGTTGTTTTTCCAACAACTCCGTTCGACCCTTCTCCTAAAGATGCTTTTCAAGCTCATTTGAGGTAGAAGATCTTGTTTGCCCCTCCGTTCATTCCATTCCATCCTCTCATTTCGTCTGGAGGTTTGGTGATGTTGATCTCTTCGTCCTATCATATCATTTTGCCAAGATCATGCTCTTTCCTTTTGCTTATCCCTTTTCAACCGGAGTGTCGTGTTTTCATTCGAGCTCTCTCATCTTATCAAGTTTTGCCCCCCTTCTCAACCGGAGTGCCATCTGAAATCTTTCTTACCCCTTGTACCATTCTTTCAATAGTTTCGGAGGCAGTATGTTGTTGATCTCATCTAGTATCCTCTAATCTTGCCAAGTTCATGTTCTTTTCCTTCCATTTTCAGTCGGAGTGCTGCCCAAATTATATCAATCTGATTCCTTCTCTATTTTGTTTTGACCGGAGTGGCTTCAATGTCAATCCTGTCATTTAAGCTCGTCTTTTTCGCCGTATTTCTGGTTCATTGTCTAACGGAGTGTTTTCCACTTCGTTCATCTTCATTGTATTCTTTTCTTTCAATTTGTTCTACCTCGCAAGGTTCTTTGGTTTCACTCGTTTGTCAAAGAAGCAATTTAGTTTTACCTCTTCTCTTTCTCTTCCGTTTTTCCCTCCGGTGCCATTCTAGATCTCGGGACGAGATCCTCTCGTAGTGGTGGAGGGTTGTGACGCCCCGAGACCATTGCGCCAGGTGTCTTCCAGTTACTCGCCGTCGTTGCCATGTCATTCGCTTGCGTGTTGCATCTTGCCATGTCATGATGTGCATTGCATCATCATGTTTTCAAAACTTGCATCTGTCCCGGTCTCCAGTTCCTTTCGTTGTTCGTTCTGAGCCCAGACACACTTGCACGCGCCCGCGGCACGTCCGAAATATTATTTTATAAGTGGCTGGAAAATGTTCTCGGAATGGGTTGAAAGTTGGCATGCGGTGTTGTTATAGTGTAGATAGGCCGCCTACCAAGTTTCGTCGCATTCGGAGTTCGTTTGACGCCCCAACGATTAACTATAGCGGCAGTATAGCCGGTCATTTCGTCAGACGTTTTCGGTCTCCGAAAACTGTGCCGGGCTGCATCTCTCCCCTCTTCTCTTAGACCAACCCGCTCTCCACAGTCCACCTAGACCCATCCTACCCCTCTCTGCTCAGTGCATCGAACCCCTCACACGCGTCCGGAAGTTGTCCCGGACTCGACCCGGACAGTCGTCACCGTTGTGTCCAGATCCACCCCAAACATCTACAAAACGTCTCCGTTTTGTTAATTGGACTTCCTAACATATTTTTTTCCGTCCATCCGATTAAGATCGGAGGGACGAGATAGCCCCTAACCTATTTCACCTGATGTATATATTTGGTCCAACCCTAAAAATTAGGAGGTCTGTCCCATCCACCCTCCTGCCCGTCGCCACCTACCTACCCTCTCCCTCTCGGGATCCATCCTCTCCCCAATTTCAGCGCCAGCCAACCAAATCACGGCCAATCATCGTCCCCGACCACCGAGCTCCACTCGATCCCTCTCCTTCCCGGTACATGGGCATGCCGCCGCTTGTAGCTTCCTTGCGCCCGTGGTCCAACGCGCCCGTGCCCAGGGCCTCCTCTGCCCGAGCATCACCTCTCCTGTAGCCAAACCCCTTCCTCGCGCGTTCGTCTCCTTTCACTAATCTGCCGTCACACCCTCTACCATAGAGCTCACCTCCATCGTCAGCAGCGGCCCCGAGCCTCGATCTGAGTCGTCGTCGTCGCGCCACTGCCGGAGCACCAGCAGGCCTGTCCAGCGCCCCTGCTTCTTTCCTTCATCTCCCTCGCTGCTCCCTCTGTCTCACCTGTTTCTCTCCCTCTCTCTGTTCTTTGTAACAGCGCCATCGCCTGAGGAGCTCCTCTCCTGCGACGTCTTCATCCTCACCGAGCCTCGCCATGGATGCCGCCGCCCTGCGCCTCGTCCGCCTCGCCGGGTTCCTCGCCAAGTCCCGCGTCGGCCGCTGCTTTGCCCTGCCACCGCGCCTTCGTTTTGTCTCCTGGTGAAGGAGACGACCAGCAGCCAAGCCGCATCGTGCGACGACCGCCTCGCTGCGTTGACCGCGTGCTGATCCAGCGCCTGGGCCTCTCCAGCCGCAGCGCCCTAAGGCCCAAGCCGCTCCCCTCGCCCGGCCTTAAGACCCGATATGAGCAGCTCCCCGCGCCTGGGCCAGATCTCAGTTTCGGCCCATTTCGTGTTTTTTCCCATAGAACGTTTTCCTATTATCCAGGGAATTGCAGTTTTGCAGAAAAGCCCCTGTTCTTCATGCATATAATAACGCTCAAATGGTGCATCGGATTAAAATGTTTTATATATGAAAAATGTCTAGAATTTTGTCTAGTTTAATAATATCCAACTTTCGTCCATGTTTGAAATGTTTAAAATGCTGTTTGATTAAAATTTTCTCCTATGTCATGTTAAAATGCTTTAATTCATAACTTAATAACCGTAGCTCCAAACCTAACAAACTTTATATGTAAATGGGGTAGAAAAATGCCTAGTTTAACATGGTGGCTTTGCTTTGCATGTTTAACGACTCTAAAATTGTGTTTATGGCAGAACAGTACCAAATCCATAAATTGCACATGAGGACTTTTTCGGACTTGTTGTTTGATGTTTCTGGCCTCATTTAAACTTGCCTAAATGTTTAGTTTGCTTATGCTTCACCTCTTGCAATGCTAACAACATTTAATATTGTTGAGTACATAAACGAGCTAGAACTAAATAAGTCACGTGGTGTTTCATCAATATGCAACTCGTTGCATATTGTGCTCCACTTAATTTGTAGGTTTGTTTTATGCATTTAGCCATGCCATGTTTCATTAAACCGGACATGCATCATACTTGGTTTTGCATCATGCCATGTTCATGTGGTGGTTGTTTACCATAATTGTTTGCTTCTTTCCGGTGTTGCTTCTTCGGGTTGGTTCCGATAACGTCGTGTTTGTGAGGATCCGTTCGACTACGTTGGTTCGTCTTCTTCATGGACTCGTTCTTCTTCTTGCTAGATCTCAGGCAAAATGACCATACCCTCGAAATCACTTCTATCTTTGCTTGCTAGTTGCTCGCTCTATTGCTATGCCTGTGCTACGATACCTACCACTTGCTTATCATGCCTCCCATATTGCCATGTCAAACCTCTAACCCACCTTGTCCTAGCAAACCGTTGTTTGGCTATGATACCGCTTTGCTCAGCCCCTCTTATAGAGTTGCTAGTTGCAGGTGAAGATTGGAGCTTGTTCCTTGTTGGAACATGGATATTTTTGTTGGGATATCACAATATCTCTTATTTAATTAATGCATCTATATACTTGGTAAAGGGTGGAAGGCTCGGCCTTATACCTGGTGTTTTGTTCCACTCTTGCCGCCCTAGTTTCCGTCATACCGGTGTTATGTTCCTTGATTTTGGGTTCCTTACACGGTTGGGTTGTAATGGGAACCCCTTGAGAGTTCGCCTTGAATGAAACTCCTCCAGCAAGGCCCAACCTTGGTTTTACATTTGCAATAACAACCTATCCCCTTCCCTTGGGTCGGCCAACCCAAGGGTCATCTTATTTTACCCCCCGGGCCAGTGCTTGACTAAGTGTTGGTCCGAAACAGAGCCACTTGCGGCGCCACCTCATGGAAACTTGAGGGCTAGTTTTAGCTGTACGTAGTGTTCATCCGGTGTTGCCCTGAGAACGAGATATGTGCAGCTCCTATCAGGATGTCGGCGCATCGGGCGGTCTTGCTGGACTTGTTTTACCATGGTCGAGATGTCTTGTAACCTGGATTCCGAGTCTGATCGGGCCGTCTGGGAGAAGGAATATCCTTCGTTGACCGTGAGAGCTTGTGATGGGCTAAGTTGGGACACCCCTGCAGGGTTTTGAACTTTCAAAAGCCGTGCCCGCGGTTATGGGCAGATGGGAATTTGTTAATTTCCGGTTGTAGATAACATGAAACTTATCTTAATTAAAATACATCAATAGAGTCTGTGGCCGTGATGGTCTCTTTTCGGCGGAGTCCGGGAAGAGAACACAGTCTCGAGTTATGTTTGAACGTAGGTTGTTCTAGGGTCACTTCTTGATCATAGTTCATTGATCGTGCCTTTGCCTTCTCTTCTCGCTGTCATTTGCATATGTTAGCCACCATATATGCTAGTGCTTGCTGAAGCTCCACCTCATACCTTTTACCTATCTATAAGCTTAAATAGTCTTGATCGCGAGGGTGTGAGATTGCTGAGTCCCCGTGACTCCCAGATTACTTCCAAAACCAGTTTGTAGGTGCCGATGATATCATGCAGGTGACGCAACCAAGCTCAAGGAGGAGCTCGATGAAGATCGTGTTTGTTCTGTTGTTCCGTTTCCAGTTGATCAGTAGTGGAGCCCAGTTGGGGCGATCGGGGATCTGTGTAGCATTTGGGGTACTCTTTTTTTATTTTGGTTCCGTAGTCGGACCTCGATTGTATCTGGATGATGTAATGCTTTATTCATGTATTGTGTGAAGTGGCGATTGTAAGCCAACTATGTACCTCTTTTCTTATTCATTACATGGGTTGTGTGAAGATTACCTCACTTGTGACATTGCTTTCAATGCGGTTATGCCTCTAACTCGTGCTTCGACACGTGGGAGATATAGCCGCATCGAGGGTGTTACAAGTTGGTAATCAAAGCCTTCCCCAACCTTAGGAGCCCCCTGCTTGATCGAATCGCTGGCGTTGTTGAGTCTAGAAGAATGTTTTGAGTGTTATAGGATTATATATATCGGAGAGTAGGATTCTTTTACTCCTTAGTCCCTTCGTCGCTCTGGTGAGGCATCCTGACGTAGAGTTTTGACTCTTCTCTTCTCAAATTTCACTAAAAAAATTTAGGATCACGCGGGTATCTTAGAATCGTTCCGATGGTTTTGTGACGAGAACATTGTTCTTGGTGCCTCCTAACATTTAGGGGTTGTGGCAGTGTCCCGGGGAGTTGAGCTCCGAGGTGTTGTCGTCACAATTTTATTGTTGCAATTCTGGAATACCTGAGTTTTGCAGACATCGAAAATCTCTTTTATGCGGTTGTTGGTGAGATAACCTCGACGCCACCGAGTACTGGGCGGGAGTTCGGGAGTATTGCCATAACTCGTATAGCGGATGCTTTTTGAAGGTTGAGGTAAACGATTTCCGAAGGTTTCTTGGTTATGTGTTGAAGGATGGATACAACTGGATGTAGGATTTGCTAGTTTTGGGTGAGATATTATGCTTCCCCTGTATCCCCAACACCTGATTGCATAACCGGAAAGTTTCCGGAGTTTATAAGTGGGAATTCAAGTAGCTCCTAGGATATGTCCCTGACTTGGATGGATGGAACGACATGTTGGAGTGATTGTCGATATATGACAATGTGTCTGTTTAGTCCATACTTTCTGTATGACAAAACTTTGAGTTATGCACGGTGAAACTTTATTTGTGATGTAATTAAACCGTCCTCCTCCTCGACTAGCGAAAATCACTCTAGTTAGGGCATTTTGGGGTACGATGAACTTTGTTATTTATGCTTATGATATGTTGTTTTTATTTTTGCCAAGTCTGTCTCTTTCTGTTGCTCAACTATATATGTTGCATATCATCGACTCATGTGATGATGCAGGTGCATAGATCATAGATGGCGAAGAAGTGCTATGCCAGGAGTATATATACGACATGTGGCCGGAGTGTCAGGCCCTTCCGGTTTCCGAGCGACAGGCAGTAGTTAGTTTAGAGGTTCACGCTAATGCGAAAGAGGGATACGAACTCATTTTCTCAAAGTGATAGCTCTTCTCGCGTATATCATTGTTTAGATGGATGACGATATATTTGCATATCATTCGAGACTTGTATCGCTATTTTCGAGATGATGACGAGAGACCACTTTGTGTTGGATGATGATTATGATGATGACATGATTTGATGAGACTAATTGTATGTATATGCTATGATTACATTTGTATGTGTATGATATGATAAAGATTAGTGTATAAAGCCTATTCAAATACAAAACAAATATGCAGGAAAAAACTAATAAATAAACTAGTAGTAGCGAGGGGGGAAATTTAGCAGTAGCGTCGCATTGTCAGTAGCGCGTCCCAGCAAACAGCGTTGCAGATAATATCAGTAGCGCCCTTTCCCAAAGAGCGCTACTGCTATTCATGTATAGCAGTAGCGTGGGACAACTGGCGCTACTGCTATACGTTAGCTGTAGCGCCTTATTAGTAGCGTCGGTGCCCGCGCTACTGAGAGGCCCAAAACCCTCGCTGCTGGTAGGCTTTTCCCTAGTAGTGAAATGTTTAGTTTGCTTATGCTTCACCTCTTGCCATGCTAACAACATTTAATATCGTTGAGTACATAAAGGAGATCGAACTAAATAAGTCACATGGTGTTTCGTCAATATGCAACTCGTTGCATATTGAGCTCCACTTAATTTGTAGGTTTGTTTTGTGCATTTTTCCATGCCATGTTTCATTAAACCGTATATGCATCATACTTGGTTGTGCATCATGCCATGTTCATGTGGTGGTTGTTTACCATAATTGTCTGCTTCTTTCCGGTGTTGCTTCTTCGGCTTGGTTCCGATAACGTCGCGTTTGTGAGGATCCGTTCGACTACGTTGGTTCGTCTTCTTCATGGACTCGTTCTTCTTCCTTGCGGGATCTCAGGCAAGATGACCATACCCTTGAAATCACTTCTATCTTTGCTTGCTAGTTCCTCGCTCTATTGCTATGCCTATGCTACGATACCTACCACTTGCTTATCATGCCTCCCATATTGCCATGTCAAACCTCTAACCCACCTTGTCCTAGCAAACCGTTGTTTGGCTATGATACCGCTTTTCTCAGCCCCTCTTATAGCGTTGCTAGTTGCAGGTGAAGATTGGAGCCTGTTCCTTGTTGGAACATGGATATTTTTGTTGGGATATCGCAATATCTCTTATTTAATTAATGCATCTATATACTTGGTAAAGGGTGGAAGGCTCGACCTTATGCCTGGTGTTTTGTTCCACTCTTGTCGCCCTAGTTTCTGTCATACCGGTGTTATGTTCCTTGATTTTGCGTTCCTTACACGGTTGGGTTGTAATGGGAACCCCTTGACAGTTCGCCTTGAATAAAACTCCTCCAGCAAGGCCCAACCTTGGCTTTACATTTGCAATAACAACCTATCCCCTTCCCTTGGGTCGGCCAACCCAAGGGTCATCTTATTTTACCCCCCCGGGCCAGTGCATGACTAAGTGTTGGTCCGAAACGGAGCCACTTGCGGCGCCACCTCGGGGAAACTTGAGGGCTGGTTTTAGCTGTATGTAGTGTTCATCCGGTGTTGCCCTGAGAACGAGATATGTGCAGCTGCTATCAGGATGTCGGCGCATCGGGCGGTCTTGCTGGACTTGTTTTACCATTGTCGAGATGTCTTGTAACCTGGATTCCAAGTCTGATCGGGCCGTCCTGGGAGAAGGAATATCCTTCGTTGACCGTGAGAGCTTGTGATGGGCTAAGTTGGGACACCCCTGCAGGGTTTTGAACTTTCGAAAGCCGTGCCCGCGGTTATGGGCAGATGGGAATTTGTTAATGTCCGGTTGTAGATAACATGAAACTTATCTTAATTAAAATACATCAATAGAGTGTATGGCCGTGATGGTCTCTTTTCGGCGGAGTCCGGGAAGAGAACACAGTCTCGAGTTATGTTTGAACGTAGGTTGTTCTAGGGTCACTTCTTGATCATAGTTCATCGATCGTGCCTTTGCCTTCTCTTCTCGCTGTCATTTGCAGATGTTAGCCACCATATATGCTACTGCTTGCTGCAGCTCCACCTCATACCTTTTACCTACCTATAAGCTTAAATAATCTTGATCGCGAGGGTGTGAGATTGCTGAGTCCCCGTGACTCCCAGATTACTTCCAAAACCAGTTTGTAGGTGCCGATGATATCATGCAGGTGACGCAACCAAGCTCAAGGAGGAGCTCGATGAAGATCGTGTTTGTTTTGTTGTTCCGTTTCCAGTTGATCAGTAGTGGATCCCAATTGGGGCGATCGAGGATCTGTGTAGCATTTGGGGTAGTCTTCTTTTATTTTGGTTCCTTAGTCGGACCTTGATTGTATCTAGATGATGTAATGCTTTATTCATGTATTGTGTGAAGTGGCATTTGTAAGCCAACTATGTAGCTCTTTTCTTATTCATTACATGGGTTGTGTGAAGATTACCTCACTTGTGACATTGCTTTCAATGCGGTTATGCCTCTAACTCGTGCTTCGACACGTGGGAGATATAGCTGCATCAAGGGCGTTACAGTAGGTGTCACAAGTTTACTCAAAACAGAAGGTAAATCAAGTGCAGAGCTAGATGGTAGTTCCTTACCTCCCCTCGTAGTTGATGGAAAAATCTTGGTTCTTTCATCTTTCAAGTTCCTCATAGTGATCAACAGATATAAATCCCAAGTGACTCAAAGAATAGAGCAATGCTCCCCGGCAACGGCGCCAGAAAATAGTCTTGCTAACCCACAAGTTTAGGGATCGCAACAGTTTTCGAGGGTAGAGTATTCAACCCAAATTTATTGATTTGACACAAGGGGAGCCAAAGAATATTCTCAAGTATTAACAGTTGAGTTGTCAATTCAACCGCACCTGAAAGACTTAATATCGGCAGCAAAGTATTTAGTAGCAAAGTAATATGGAAGTAACGGTAACGGTGGCAAAAGTAATAGTATTGGTTTTGTAGTGATTGTAACAGTGGCAACGGTAAAGTAACTAAGCAAAGATCAATATGTGAAAAGCTCATAGGCAATGGATCAGTGATGGATAATTATGTCGGATGCGGTTCCTCATGCAACAGTTATAACATAGGGTGACATAGAACTAGCTGCAGTTCATCAATGTAATGTAGTCATGTATTCCGAATATAGTCATACGTTCTTATGGAAAAGAACTTGCATGACATTACTACCTCTTGAGCATGCGTTTGTTTTCCCTTGAAGAGGAAAGGGTGATGCAGCAAAGTAGCGTAAGTATTTCCCTTAGTTTTTGAGAACCAAGGTATCAATCCAGTAGGAGACTACACATAAGACGCCTAGTACATGCACAAACAAACAAGAACCTCGCAACCAACATGATAAAGGGGTTGTCAATCCCTTCACGGCCACTTACAAAGTGAGATCTGATAAAGATAATAAGATAAATATTTTTGGTATTTTTGTTGTATAGATTGAAAAGTAAAGATTTCAAAATAAATAGTAAACTAGAATTGTAGATCGGAAACTTATACTCCCTCCGTCCGGAAATACTTGTCAGAGGAATGAATGTATCTAGATGTATTTTAGTTCTAGATACATCCATTTGTATCCATTTCTACGACAAGTATTTCCGGACGGAGGGAGTATGATGTAAAATAGACCCAGGGCCATAGGTTTCAGTAGCACTACAACAGGAGCCCCCCTTCAGCAACGCATCGATGAGTTGTTCTATGTCCAAATATGTGTTGCTAATGTCTACACCAACGGATTACTATGTGTTTCCGTTGGTGGCGTTGCAAGGGTCTACAACAACATATATACATGCGTTGGTAAACGACACGTAGAAGCTTTGTTAGATAGCAACATATAGAGTTGGGTCCTAACAATAGTTCCCATGTGTTGCTGTGCTAAAAAGGATACCATAACACATCATTTCTATGAATAGAAGCTTTGCTAGATTGCATGAACAATTATTGGTATTTACATATTGCCTTCCAGTATTATCGGGATAGTGTATAGAAGAAACAATATAATAAACAAAAATATGTCATATATTAAATCAAATATGTTGCATTACAAAGACCACGATCCATAGGTTACAAGAGGTGAAACTATCTAATAGTAGCCCAATTCTCGAGCTTGCAATCAACTATAATGTTTGAAACGTCGTTCAATAGAATGACATTCTATTTATCATTTTATCTTTGCAATCTAGTAGCCTTCGTTCGTAACCTTGCAATTGAAACTTGGGCCATGTATCATCAGTTTATCTTTGCAATCTACAAGAAGAAGAAAAAGTATGAGTAACTTAGAGAAAATTAGGTTAATAGATAAGTCAAATTTGAAGGAGGGGCACCACACCATAGAATGGTTGAAGGCCATGACATTATCAGCACTATACGCAGTAAAGTACTACCCTGCATCTGACAAAAACTTCAATCGTTGATTTGTTATGAACGAACCTGCTGTATATCAGTTCAGTTCAGATAAACCATAAAGGGAATATACTAATTAGTAAGAAACGAGGTGCCCCCCTTAAAAAATAATCATGTTCTGACATACAAGAAACAAGTTTAAACTAAAGAGAACTTGCATAAATCATAGAAAAACGGATTAAATTATTTGATTAAGAAGTACACTAGAAAAAACCTTTCAAGATTTTATTCCACAAGCAGTCTGTAGCATTTATGCTCCACGTGGCCACAAGAAAACTAAAACAAGTAGATATGCTTAAATTAGTGAACATAACAACAAGATAAAAAAATGGCCATTGTGTTAATGCCTTCGTAGAACATAGATGAGTATCCACATGAGAATGCAATGTTCGGATGCTATGTTTCTTTAAGAATTGTATGACATATAATGATGCTATGTTTCTTTAAGGAAACATTTGATTCCTATGTTCAATTTTCCTTGCTCTAGGTAATGTTCATAAAATATCAAAGTTAGAATAAGATTGTGAATAATTCAGGTTTGCAAAGATAAATGAACAATGGCCCCATCATTGCTCCCAGCAAAATAAATGAACTACATATTGAGGGTAAGCAACAGAAAGTGATACTTTTATGATATATTCAGTCCGTACAAACTATTGCCTGCTAGCTGGTACGGATTTCTCTCAAAACAATAGGGGAGAGTCACTAGTAGAAAATAGGGCTTTTGTTCGGGCCAGATAAGCCCATTAGTCCCGGTTCAGTCACGAACCGGGACTAATGTGAGCATCGGTCCCGGTTCGTGCGGCTAAAGGCATTAATCCCGGTTCAAATGAGCCCTTTATTCCCGGTTTGAGACATGAACCAGGACTAAAGGGTGTGATGCCGTTTAGTCCCGGTTCGTATCTCAAACTGGGACTAAAGATTAGACCTTTAGTCCCGGTTTGACACACGAACCGGGACTAAAGGGTGCAACACCCTTTAGTCCCGGTTCGTGTGTCAAACGGGGACTAAAAAAGAAAATGATAAAAACGTCAAAAAATAAAATTCTTCGAGATGTAGTTATATTACTACATCTACTAGCTAGGAAAATTAAAAAACTTAAATTTGGACATGTTTTGCAAAAAAAGTGTCATGAAAAAGTAAAACGGCTATAACTTTTGCATACGATGTCGAAAAAATGTATAATATATCAAAATGTTCAGCACGAAAATCCGCATCCGATTTTGACAGCCCATGGCCTGTTTGCAAACTTTTAGAATCCTCAAATTCTAAAAGGAAAAAAAGTTATGCTCCAATTTCACTTTTTTTAATTCTTGTTAAATTAGGTCAAACTTTGGTCAAACTACTTATTCAAGAAGTATTAGTGTTACTAAATAATTATTAGTGTTACAAGATAATTATTATAGTTTTTTTTGAATTTTAGTCAAATCTAGTCAAACTATGGTCAAACTACTTATTCAAGAAATATTAGTGTTACTACAAAATTATTCAAGAATATTAGTGTTACTAAATAATTATTAGTGTTACACAAGTCTGAAACGTTTGGAAAGTTCAAAAAATTTCAGAGTGAAGTAGAGAATCATCGGAACAAGAAAATAAAGTTTCTATGATCTGATCGCGGAGGAAAATATTTGAGTTACGAGTTTGGCCTTCATTTAAAAACAATGTGGAATAGTTTCACAACTAGTGCCACCTTGGAAGACCACAGCGTAATGGTGTGTCCGAACGTCGTAACCGTACTTTATTAGATATGGTGTGACCTATGATGTATCTTACCGATTTACCACTATGGTTTTCGGGTTATGCATTAGAGACAATTGCATTCACGTTAAATAGGCCACCATCTAAATCCGTTGACATGACACCATATGAACTATAACCAAGAAACCTAAGTTGTCGTTTCTTAAAGTTTGGGTTGCGATGCTTATGTAAAAAAGCTTCAACCTAATAAGTTCGAACCTAAATCGGAGAAATGTCACTACACCACAACACTAATGTAAGGACAGGAAAACTGCCGGGAGAAGGCACTTACAAGGGCAGACAAACTGCCAGGATAGTGTTTCTCCCGGCAGATAGAACAGCCACGAGAACGGCTGCCGGGGGTTACTTGTCCCGGCAGTTTCTCTGCCCTCACCCATGCATTTGTCGCCAGTCCATTTTCTCTTGGCAGATTGGTCGAGCCACATGAAACTGCAATTCCCGGCAGTTTGAGTTCCTGCACAAGCATGTTTACCCGGCAGTTACTATGCCTACACTTTGATTTCACTAGCAAACTATTTTATACATCCTTAATGTAATACCCATTCATTATATTTAGCCAATCAGGACACATCACACATTTCATACATACACTTCAAAGTAACATATTGGTCTCATCAAAAACCTTGAACTTCATTTGATAAACGTACAAGCAGGTTGTGGAACAAAAGGAGAAGTATAAACATGTTTCTAGATGTGCCACACTACCAAAATGAACTAGTGCCACAAAGAAAGAAGTACACATGTTTCTGGATGTGTCACACACCCAAAACGAGCATACAGTGGCCTATGTATCAAAACAACCACCAAAACGAGCTGAACTTGCCGATATCTACATATTAAACAAACAAGGCACAATACATTATCAATCCACCAACTTAATTGTAGACCTTGGAAACCTTCAACATCTTGTAGATCATCCAAACCTCCATCAACTTGGGGAAACCTGCAACAGACCAGAAACTCAAAATGGAGCTCTCATAGCATAATAAACCTACCCATGAAGAAAAGCACCCAACTTGTTAGGCGTATAAATAAGCCACCAACAATAAACGCCATCTCATTCAAATAATGTGCCATGTAACAGGATTAAAAATTTATCATGATCACCTTTGGCAAAACTGCTATTGAGCTAAAATGGATGGAAAGACCTCTAGCTTGATTTGACGTGCCTTAGGTGATTTGTTCTCCCTCTCGATGATATGGCTGCTGAAGTTCTTCCATTTTTAAGATTTAGGAGCATATCTCCCAATTTCCATTACTAAAAACTGATAATACACAACCACATGTCTCAGATTAGCCCCCCTATAGGGGTACCCTCAAAACATCACAAACTATGGCACACACACTAGTACTACTACCAAACATTGACGCAGAACCATATACAAGGCTAACAAATCATATGTCAATCAATATACTTTGTTTAAAAGAATCTCAATATAAAAGGAAAATAACATGCGTGCACTGTACAGAGATGAGAACCATGTTACAAAAAAGAATTCTGCAAACTTAGGTCAAAGCTCAAACGATAACTGGAAAGCAAGTATACGTGATCCTGATTCTAGTTTCTAGTTGTTTCTATAAAATCTGTACCACAAGTAGATCGAGATTACAACATTGATATTGTTTCTGTTTCATACCACAATCCGAAGTACATAGCTTTTACACAGCTTCAAAAGTTAAAAATGATGGTTAGTTTGATCACTTAGCAACACAATGAAGTGCCTCCCTAGTAAAAACATCCAAACAAAAAAAACTGTACCCATAAGCGTAAAGTACAGTAAGAAAATGAGCACTCGGTATACTTACAATGGTATAGTGTAGCAGAGAGCACATCAGCGAGATGAATAGTGAACTGAATCATGTCATTTCAGGAAATGCAGAAACTAAAATAGCACTAAGCACATCCTTTCTGACATATTATTTCAACACAAAATCACAGAATTTCTACATCTGAAACAATTGAGAGTAACAGAAAAATTTCAACACCATATCAGTGCCCATTACAAGATTACTAAAGGCTGAATGGCAGAAATAGCAAATAAATCTCACCATCAGTTGAGAAGTAGAGGAAGTGGTGCCAGGGGAGGGGTGAGGACGTAGATGAGGCGCTGTCCTGTGGAGATGACGTACTCGAAACGGCACTGCTTGGCACAGAGGACGAATAGCAGGCGTGCTGCTCGAAGGATAAGAGGGCCAATTACACGACATATAACATACAAATTGAAGAACCAAATCAAGGATGCACCATGATAAATCAAATAATACAAGAAACATGGATCCTCGGCAAATGATTGTGGATATGGGTCTAGCCATTTCCTAAATAGATCCAAACGTATACGCTAGAGGCCCGGAAAACATATAACTCCAGACCCAATGAAAATCTAGAGTTATATATTTTACTCTGCATATTAGATTTTGGTCAAGTCAAACTTTGCAAAGTTTGACCAATTATATATTAAAAAATATCAATATCTATCATACCAAATATATATCCCATGAAACTACATTTCGTAATGAATCTAACAAAATTGATTTGGCATCATAAATGTTAATACTTTTTTCTATAAATTCGGTCAAAGTAGAGATGCTTTGACTTCAGACAAATCTAATATGCAGACTAAAAGGACCGGAGGGAGTATCTAGATCCAAGTACCAAAGGGTGCAATTCAACATTATCACTTTTGAAGTAATTTCTATCTAATTCAAGAAATATTCAAAAACTATAACATTTGCTCTCTCTCCATGGAAAAAACTTCAGAAAACACAAACCTGAGACTAATCAAACTCATAAGTCAAAGACAAATCTCATCGGTAAGGGCGAGTTGGTAACTTGGCATTGGAGACCGCGATCTAATCAAGGCGGCACTACTCGAGAGAAAGAACACGGAAGAGCCATCTATGAGGTGCTAGTTGGGGAAGAGGACGAAGATGTGGCGGTGGCGCTCCTCTAGCGATAGGAGGTAGAGTGGAGAAGGAGGCGCCTGCTCCGGGAAGGAGCTTTTGGAAACTGCGACACCGCTCGAGGCAGGACCTCTTGGAAGTGTCGGCACTGCTCGAGGGAGGGTGCTCCTGGGAGCGGTGGAACTGGTGGCGGGGATGCCTGGGGGAGAACGCATGGAGAAGACCTGGCTGCTTGGGTGCTATTGGGTGTGCGACGAATGGTGGTCCGAGCGGCGGAGGGAGCTAGGCGGCGTGGTCGGAAAGGGAGTGGCACCGGGGTGTGTCAGCTGGTGGTCGGCGACATGGTTGGGGAGGGAGTTGGCACTGGGGTGCGGCGCAGGGCGGTCCGCGGTCGGGAAGTGTGGGCGGCGGCGGCGGAGGGTTGGAGAGGAGGCTAGGTCAGGCAGTCGATTTGGGGATTTCTATATGAGACGGGGTTTGGGGATTTTTTTTTCTTTGGAGCGAAAACTTTTGCCTCTCGCGCGCTCTACCGTGCTCTCCCGTGCCACGTGTAGGCCCCACGCATGTCACGGACTCCCGGCAGAAAACATGCCATGTTTTGGTTGTGCCGGCAGATATCCTGCCCTGAGAAGTGGGCATACTTACTGGCAGTCTGGGTGCCCTTGTTGCGTGACTTCTCCCGGCAGTTTGTTTGTTGCTGGGTACTTCTGCCGGTGGTAGAAAGATCCCCGACAGATTATATGCCTTTGCGATGGTATTCTCCCGGCAGTTAGTTGCCCTTAATTATGGGTTGTAGTGTAGTGTGTGTCTTCATAGGATACCCAAAGGAGACTGTTGGATGCATCTTTTATCACAGATCCGAAGGCAATATATTCGTTGCTAAGAATGGATCATTTCTAGAGAAGGAGTTTCTATAGAAAGAAGTGAGTGGGAGGAATGTAGAACTTGATGAGGTAATTGTACCTTCTCCTGAATTGGAAAGTAGTTCATCACATAAATTAGTTCTAGTGATTCCTACACCAATTAGTGAGGAACCTAATGATGATGATCATGAAACTTCAGATCAAGTTACTACCGAACCTCGTAGGTCAACCTGAGTATGGCCCGCACCAGAGTGTTACGGTAATCCTTTCTGGAAGTCAAGTTACTAGACCATGATGAACCTACGAACTATGAGGAAGCGATGATGAGCCCAGATTCCCCGAAATGGCTTGAGGCCATGAAATCAGAGATGGGATCCATGTGTGAGAACAAAGTATGGACTTTGATTGACTTGCCCGATGATCATCGAGCCATTGAGAATAAATGGATCCTTCAAGAGAAAGATGGACGCTGATAGTAGTGTTACTATCTACAAAGCTCGACTTGTCAAAAAAGGGTTTGTGACAAGTTCAAGGTGTTGACTACGATGAGATTTTCTCACTCGTATCGATGCTTAAAGTCTGTCCGGATCATGTTAGCAATTGCCACATTTTATGAAATCTGACAAATGGATGTCAAAATTGCATTCCTTTACAGATTTATTAAAGAAGAGTTGTATATGATACAACCAGAAGGTTTTGTCAATCCTAAAGGTGCTAACAAAATGTGCAAGCTCCAGCGATCCATCTACGGACTGGTGCAAGCATCTCGGAGTTGGAATATACGCTTTGATGAGTTGATCAAAGCATATAGTTTTATATATACTTGCGTTGAAGTCCGTATTTACAAGAAAGTGGGTGGGAGCACTATAGCCTTTCTGATAAGTATATGTGAATGGCATATTGTTGATCGGAAATGATATAGAATTTTCTGGAAAGCATAAACGAGTGTTTGAATGGAGTTTTTCAAAGAAAGACCTCGGTGAAGTTGCTTACATATTGGGCATCAAGATCTATAGAGATAGATCGAGACGCTTGATAGGATTTTTCAAGGAGTACATACCTTGACAAGATTTTGAAGTAGTTCAAAATGAAACAGTCAAAGAAGGAGTTCTTGCCTATATTGCAAGGTGTAAAGTTGAGTAAGACTCAAAACACGACCACGACAGAAAAAAGAAAGAGAATGAAAGTCATTCCCTATGCCTCAGCCATAGGTTCTATAAAGTATGCTATGCTGTGTACCAAACCTATTGTGTACCTTGCCATGAATTTGGCAAGGGGGTACGCTATTGATCCAGGAGTGGATCACTGGACAGTGGTCAAAATTATCCTTAGAAGACTAAGGACATATTTCTTGGTTATGGAGGTGACAAAAATTCTTCGTAAAGGGTTACGTCGATGTAAGCTTTGACACTGATCCGGATGACTCTAAGTCTCAATCTAGATACATATTGAAAGTGGCAGCGAGTAGCTAGAGCAGCTCCATGCAGAGCATTGTAGACATAGAAAATTTGCAAAATACATACGGCTCTGAATGTGGCGGACCCATTGACTAAACTTCTCTCACAAGCAAAACATGATCACTCTTTGGGTGTTAATCACATAGCGATGTGAACTAGATTATTGACTCTAGTAAACCCTTTGGGTATTAGTCACATGGAGATGTGAACTAATCACATAAAGATGTGAACTATTGGTGTTAAATCACATGACGATGTGAACTAGATTATTGACTCTAGTGCAAGTGGGAGACTGAAGGAAATATGCCCTAAAGGCAATAATAAAGTTGTTATTTATATTTCCTTGTATCATGATAAATGTTTATTATTCATGCTAGAATTGCATTAACCGGAAACTTAGTACTTGTGTGAATACATAGACAAACAAAGTGTGCCTAGTATGCCTCTACTTGACTAGCTCGTTAATCAAAGATGGTTAAGTTTCCTAGCCATAGACATGTGTCGTCATTTGATGAATGGGATCACATCATTAGAGAATGATGTGATGGACAAGACCCATCCATTAGCTTAGCACTATGATCGTTTAGTTTATTGCTATTGCTTTCTTCATGACTTATACATGTTCCTCAGCCTATGAGATTATGCAACTCCCGAATACCGGAGGAACACCTTGTGTGCTATCAAACGTCACAACGTAACTGGGTGATTATAAAGATGCTCTACAGGTGTCTCCGATGGTGTTTGTTGAGTTGGCATAGATCGAGATTAGGATTTGTCACTTCGATTGTCGGAGAGGTATCTCTGGGCCTTCTCGGTAATGCACATCACCACAAGCCTTGCAAGCAATGTAACTAATGAGTTAGTTGCAGGATGATGCATTACGGAACGAGTAAAGAGACTTGCCGGTAACGAGTTTGAACTAGGTATGATGATACCGACGATCGAATCTTGGGCAAGTAACATACCGATGACAAAGGGAACAACGTATTTTGTTATGCGGTTTGACCGATAAAGATCTTCGTTGAATATGTAGTAGCCAATATGAACATCCAGGTTCCGTTATTGGTTACTGACCGGAGATATGTCTCGGCCATGTCTACATAGTTCTCTAACCCGTAGGGTCCGCACGCTTAACGTTCGATGACAATTAGTATTATGAGTTTATGTGATTTGATGTACCGAAGGTTGTTCGGAGTCCCAGATGAGATCTCGGACATGAAGAGGAGTCTCGAAATGGTCGAGACATAATTATATATGTTCATTCGGACATGAAATTATGCTTCCCGAATACCGGAGGAACCCTGGTCTATCAAACTCACAACGCGCGGGTTATTATAAAGATGCTCTACAGGGCTCATGGTGCCTAGTTGGTGGAAGAGAGATTAGGCCAGGCCCGATTGTGGCGCGCGGTATCTCTAGCCCACCTAATGCACATGGCCTAGGGGGCCGCCCCCTTTCCTTCTCTTCTTCCTGTCCTTCCTTCTTGTCCTACTTGGACTAGGAAAGGGGGGAACCTACTCCTACTAGGAGTAGGATCCCCCTTTGGGCGCGCCCCTTGTGGCCGGCCCTCCTCCTCCTTCCCTACTTTATATACGGGGGAGGGGCACCCCATAGACACACATGTTGATCTTTTAGCCATGTGCGGTGTCCCCTTCCACAGTTATACACCTCGGTCATATAGTGCTTAGGCGAAGCCTTGCACCGGTAACTTCATCATCATCGTCATCACGCCGTTGTACTGGCGGAACTCTCCCTCGGCCTCAACTGGATCAAGAGTTCGAGGGGCGTCACCAAGCTGAACGTGTGCTGAATGCGAAGGTGCCGTACGTTCGGTGCTTGGATCGGTTGGATCGCGAAGACGTTCGACTGCATCAACCGCATTATTAATAAACGCTTCCGCTTTCGGTGGACGAGGGTACATAGACACACTCTCCCCTCTCGTTGCTATACATCTCCTAAATAGATCTTGCATGATCGTAGGTAAATTTTTTGAATACTGCGTTCCCCAACAGCCGTTGCTGTCATCCATTGTCTTTTCATGTGCACGAGACCTAGCCATACGTATGCACAAGTACGCATTCGAGACCCCGCCCGTATGTAGGTACGTGACCGTATTTTTTGACATGTGGTTGTACATACGTGTATACGCTTTAGATGGGACTGCCTGAATTGCTACCTCTGCTAATCATGTACTTCCTCGACTCCGGCGGTGGATCATACTCGGAAGCCATATCCTCTGCCCAGGTCCGGTGGTTCTGTAACCAGTCACAGTCCCTCAAATGGTAGGTTAAAAATTAACTGCAAAATTCTTACTCAACAACTGAGCTGACATAGTGACGTTGGCATGTTGATGTCGCACAATTTGGATTATCTTTGCGAGCTTCTGCAGGATCCCCGAGATCATCTTCTGGCACATACCAAGCACAGCGTACCTCAAGGTTGTTCCAAAGGCCAAGACTGAGATAAGAAAGCCCTTCGTTGGCTCCCTGAATGAGGAAGATGTGGCGCCACAGGTAGGGGTGGATTAACGAGCAGCTCAAAGCCCTTCGTTGGCTCCCTGAATGAGGAAGATGTGGCGCCACAGGTAGGGATGGATTAACGAGCACCTCGGCTCGTTAAGCTCGTGCTCGTTAATGCTCGACTCATTAAACTCGTTAAGATTAACGAGCAGAAAATCCTGCTAGGTTCGGCTTGTTTGAAACTCGTTAAGCTCGTGAGCGCTCACGAGCGCACGTTAACAGATTATAGTGTGCTATGATATTCAGGATGAATGTGTAGGTGTGATTTTCAAGATGAAATATGATGGCCAAAAAAGAAATGCATTACTTTGTTGCCTCATATGTTGACTAGATTTAAAGATGGGTTGAGGTGCTACAGAAAGTTTGTCACGTAAGATGAAAATATGTGTTGTGTTGTTACTAACGAGCTTAACGAGCTACTCGTAAAGCTCGTTAGCTCGTTCGTTAAGCTTAACGAGCTGAAATCAATGATTGGTTATGTTCATTAAAAAGCGAGTTACGAGCTTAACAAGCCAAACTATCGAGCGCTCATTAAGCTCGCGAGCTACGAGCTTTTTATGCAGCCCTAGCCACAGGTAGCCGAGTGGGGTATGATTGACGCTCTTGCCAAGAGATCTTCAGTTAATGTATACTACTACTTTGTCTGAAACTCTGATCAACTACATGCCGGATCATCTCTCAAAGTTGTGTAATGTGGTTACCTTTTAACGTATACCTAGGCGATCTTCGTGGAGCACAACCACGGGCTCGACTCGTGCTGCCCGTCTGAGAAACTGTGGCTGTGTTTCACGCGGCACACGGGTCGGCGGATATGGTGACTGGCCGAGAGGAGCGAGGATAGTTCAGATCACCGAGAAGCCTTTCTCCGTCCACTCGTGGATACGGATGGAGAATGGAACGTCACACAGCCACATTATATTGTCTTAGCTTGATTCAGGTAGGATTCAGAATCGTCTGCACCATGATGTGTTGAGTTCGGAAAGTCCGCCACAATGCAAACAGTTTGTAACTTTGTATTTGATTTAGTTAGACTTCCGTGCAGGTGTCCTCTATGGATAATCTTGAGTTTGGTTCATGTTAGTGTTGTTATATCGGAGGGAGTAGTGTATTTGCTAATTTGGTTAGTGTACCAGATAGAAGTTGTTGGGCGCTTTGCCGCGGCGCCATTCTTCGTATGGGGTTTAAAAAAATTGAGCAGTTTTAACATGGTCCCTCTCCTCTTTTCACATGTTTAATTTTCATTGGTGTTTGTATTTTTGAAAGGTGTTAGACGTTGTTAAAGAGCAGAAAGCTGGCGGAAAAACAGACCAAGGCAACCCTCCTCCATATCCATAGCGGTAGCGAAAATCGACAGAGGCAAGCACCACTCCCCTTCGCACACGCTTCGACCACATCTAGAGCCAGACGCACACACCATCGTATCAGCATGACGCACATCGATCAGCGCCGACACTTCAGTCTTCAAACACATAGAGCCAGACCAATACCCACAATTGTAGACACTTCAGTCTTCGGACACAGAGCCAGACCAACATCCACAGTGGCAGACACTTCAGTCTTCAAACACATAGAGCCAGACCAACATCCACGGTGGCAGCACACTGACCGGGTCTGGCTCTATGTAAGATTCAGACTCAAAATAGTTTTTCTACCGGAACTGGTATCTAGAGGTGAGACATCCACCTGTGACGTTGTTTTAGAGATCCATGCCCTTTTCGATGTATAAGAGAGAAATGAAATACTACCTCCGTGCTGGTTTATTGATCTTCATTGTATTTTGTGCTAAATTTTGATCATAAATTTAACTAACAAAATTTTGTGCATATCATAAAAAATTATATGATTGAAAAGTATGTTCAAATATGAATGCAACAATATAATTTTTGTTGACATGCTGCAATACTTTTTTAGTTAAATATTCGGTCAAAATTTGACACAAATTACAAAGAGGACCAATATACCAGGACGGAGGTAGTACCCAGGAATATGTGTGGGTCCATTTCATGCTATTGTCAGCTTTTGTCAGGAGAGAGAAAAAAAATAGTGCAGAGAAGGACCGGTATGCATGTTAATATTCTCTCTCTCTCTCTCTCTCTCGCTCAAAACTTCCATTTAATTTCATTGTCAAATTTTGGAAGATAGATATCTTTTGAATGAAAAACCCAATCTATTGATTTTTTTATAGATTTGACTTCATAGCGAGAAGAGCTTCAGAACAAGATCAATTATGGATACATCGAAACTAATTTGAATTCGCTGATTTCAAAAAACATATTTCACTCAAACTGAAAAACATATTTCACTCATCTTAGAAATGATTTCAGTTGATTCAAAATAAAAACACACTCATTTTAAAAAAATAAGAATTCACTCATTTCAAATGACAGATTTCACGCATTTAAAAAAACATATTTCAACCACTTTTAAAAATCAACTCCATTCCTTTCAAAAACTGGTTTACTTGTTTCATATAACAAATTTCACTTGCTTTGAAAAAAAAATCACGCATACTAAAATATTGATTACACTCATTTCAAAAGTCTGATTTCACTCATTCCAAAACCTAATTTCATTCGCATCACTCATCAATTAATATAATTTCACTCATTTAAAAAAATGGTTTCAATCACTAAGAGACCGATTTCACACTTTTAGCAAAAATAAATATTTCACCCGTTTGAAATAAATGATTTCAATTATTTCAAAAATCAATTTCACTCGCTTCATTAAGCAGATTTCGCTTATTTATAAAAAAGCTTTGAAATAATCAGAGCTTCAATTGTTTAAAATAACTAGTTTCAAAATTCTAAACAACAAGTTTCACATATTTCACACCGAAATATGTGTCATGTGTATCAGAAAAAGATTTCACTAGTTTCATAATTTTAGTTTCAGTTATTTCAGAAAGCGGATCTCACTTTTTTCAAAAAGATAACATTTTAGGGAACATTTTCAGTAGTTTCAAAACAAGATTTCGCTCATTTTTAATCACTGGTTTCGCTCTCTTTTTTATGTTTCACTCATTTTCAGAAACAATTCCACTTATTTCGAAACATAGATTTTGAAATGTTGAAATTTGTAGGTGTTTAAATTAGATCCAAGATTGGTCTTGTTCTAAAGTTCTTGGCACCAGGCCTGCAACAACACAAATCATAAAGCTGCTGGATGGTGGATATTTCACCGTTAGGTACCACCACCGCTAGAACGGTCTTTGCGAATTCGGACTCGTCTGCATCTGCTTAGAGGATGGCAAATATATGGTTGGTGTCTAGACTGTATAATTTTGATTCTTGACAACAAAATTGTACGAGAAACTGCTTTGACCATAGACGTGAGTCCATGGTGTATGGTCTAGCGTATTTGCTAATATGGTCTATGGTCTAGTGTAGTACCTAAGATTTAGAATGTCTTGTTTAAAAGAGCTAGTAAATTATTTTTTTGAATGCTTTGCTGCTTCATTCCCCATTCTTGAGCCTTTTTAATTTCTGGTTTTTTCTTTTGTTTGAGAGGTGTTGACGATCTGAAAGAGTAGTCAGCACGACAGAGCCTCCCTTTGGCGAGGAAGTAGCACGTCAACCCTCATCCACATCCACAGCGCCAGCAAAAATGAATAAATGCCATCACCACCCCCTTTCGCACAAGCATCTACCACATACGTAACTCAACACGCACCCAACATGGCACGCAATATGCACCGGTGCCGACACATCAGACACACGCCACAGATATCCGCAACTGGGCCCAATCCAAGGTTATTGATATCGTTTAAAAAAAAATTATACTGCACCTGGAGGAGGTGGGTGAAAACCGCCCATTTTGGATTTCTCAGTCAAATCACGGACGGAAAGCAAATTCCAAAATTTAAAATGTGAACAAAATTTGAAAATTCAACCAAAATATTTTTTTCTTTTATTAATAAATAAATAAATTCCACAAAATTCTGATATTGTCCGGTGAATATTCTTAACGGGGATGGACGAACTTCATACCAAATTTGAAAATTTCAGGTGAAATCCAAAACCCTGGGCCCAACAGCCCTACACAACTCGACCATCCTGCATAAGAGTCTCCACACAAGGCTCCCTTTCGACGGCGTTAGGGCATCTCCAGCTGTTGGTCCCCCCCCCCAGGACGCATAAAAATCGCCCCCTGGGGGCGAGCCGGCGATGTATTCGGCGCTGGGGGCGGTTTTGCGCCCAGTCGTCGCCCCCAGGCGTCGAAATTGGCCCACTTTGCAGCCCAATTTCGACGAATAAACGGCCCATATGGACGAGAATAGGCCCATATTCGGCGTGGTTTCGCCGTGTCTCGGCGTTCAATTATCAACACAATCATTTCTTATCACATATTTCATCATAGAAAAATCAAATACTTCAACAAAATACTACAACAACAAATAGTTCAATACAAATTATATTGTTCAACAAATAAAAACTCGTATTTCATCACGAGGCGTCCCCCTTGAGCCTCCATAGGTGCTCAATCAGATCTTTCTGCAGTTGATGATGCACCTGTGGGTCTCGGATCTCCTGACGCATACTGAGATAGGCAGTCCAAGTTGCCGGTAGCTGGTGATCAACTTCGGCTAGAGGACCCTGCCTGTAGTATGGTTCAGTGTCAAACACTGGGTCTTCTTGCTCGCTCTCGATGATCATGTTGTGCAAGATGACACAGCAAGTCATGATCTCCCACATTTGATCTTTCGACCAGGTCTGAGCGGGGTACCGAACAACAGCGAATCGAGATTGGAGCACACCAAATGCCCGCTCGACATCCTTCCGGCAAGCCTCCTGAACTTTCGCAAACCAGGCGTTCTTGCCTCCTGGCACAGGGTTTGAGATCGTCTTCACAAATGTCGACCATCTCGGATAGATGCCGTCAGCTAGATAGTACCCCTTGTTGTATTGGTGCCCATTGATCTCGAAGTTCACCGGAGGAGAATGGCCCTCAACGAGCTTGGCAAAAACAGGAGAGCACTGCAGCACGTTGATGTCATTGTGAGTTCCTGGCATACCAAAGAAGGAGTGCCAAATCCAGAGGTCCTGTGTGGCTACCGCCTCAAGCACCACACTGCAACCGCCTTTGGCGCCTTTGTACATCCCCTGCCAACCAAATGGGCAAGTTCTTCCATTTCCAATGCATGCAGTCGATGCTTCCAAGCATCCCAGGAAATCCTCTTGCTGCATTCTGGGCTAGGATCCGAGCAGTGTCTTCCGCATTGGGTGTTCTCAAGTATTGTGGCCCAAACACTGCCACCACTGCCCGACAGAACTTGTAGAAACACTCTATGCTGGTGGACTCGGCCATGCGCCCATAGTCGTCGAGTGAATCACTGGGAGCTCCATATGCAAGCATCCTCATCGCTGTCGTGCACTTCTGGATGGAGGTGAATCCAAGAGCGCCAGTGCAATCCATCTTGCACTTGAAGTAGTTGTCGAACTCCCGGATGGAATTCACAATCCTGAGGAAGAGCTTTCGGCTCATCCGATAACGGCGCCGAAATGTTCTCTCGCCATGAAGTGGAGCATCGGCGAAGTAGTCGGAGTAGAGCATGCAGTAGCCTTGCAGACGATGCCGGTTCTTTGCTTTCACCCGCCCCGGCGCCGAGCCACCTCGCCGCGGCTTTTCACTGCTCGCCAGCAGCTGGGCGAGGGCGGCGAGCACCATCAGATGCTCTTCTTCCTGGACGTCGGCCGCGGCTTCCTCCTCCAGCAGCGCGGCGAGCTCTTCCTCCTCGTCCGAGTCCATCGCCGAGACGGGCAAATCGCCGAACACCTTGCGCTCGGTGGGCGTGTACCCGCTGCTAAACCGCGGCTCCGTGGCCGGAAACGGTGGCCGGAAACGCCCACTGCTGTTGGAGGGGCTGCCGCGGCGAAGCGCTTATTTTCCGGCGGGGTAATGGCTATCTAGCGAGTGTAGGGCGGCGGGCCGGCGCCGGGATATAGCTAGTGGTGGCCGAGGCGCGGGGGGTGCGGAGGCGAGTCGGGGATGAAAACCTTGACTTTTCCCCTGGCGGTGTGGGCCAGGCGTGCTTTTCCCTAGTGCCGGAGCCCCCAACGGCTCCCCAGCGCGCCGGGTTCGGCCTGTGACCGCCGGGAAAAAAAGGTCCGAACCGACGATTTTCGGCGTCCTGGGACGCGACTGCCGTTTTTTCGGCGTCGGCGCCGAAAAAGTGGCCTGGGGGGGCCTGTTGGGGGCGTGGCTGGAGATGCCCTTAGTCCCATGTTGAGACCTAGTCCGCATACAATTAGGAGTAGTATATATGAATTTAAGTCCGCGACCTACTAGGCTAGCTGGCTAAAACTTTGGGTGGTGTATATATGCGCAGCTGGTTGAAGCATCGTGGTCGGAATCGACAAAGGAAGAAAAGAATAAAGAGCTGTGATACCGCGCCGGATCGATCAAGTTAGTAGATTATTCTGCGGCAACACGCCGCACGGTGCGAATTGGAGAGCACGATCGATAAGTAAGCTCACGTGAGAATTTTCTCTTCGACGACGCCGCAATGAGAATCAGCCTGCCGGAGGAGCTGCACTTGGAGATCCTCCGGCGCCTCTCCCGGACTCCCCAGGTGCTCGCCCGTGCCTCCGCCGTTTGCAGGGAGTGGCGCCACGTCGTGAACGACCCTGAGTTCCTCCGCGAGCTGTACCGTGCGTGTTGCGGGGCACCTGTCACTGTGGGCTTCTTCCACGACGCCTACCAGGACGAGTACCCCCACAGGTTCGTGCACATGGACGCAGATGACCGTGCCGGAATCTCCGTCGAGTACATCGATCGGACGGACGACTGGCAGTTCGTCGACTGCCGCCATGGCCGTGTCCTCCTAAAAAATAGGAGGAATCATCGGTTCCTACTGTGGCACCCTCTTACTGGCATCCGCCACCTCGTTCTAGAGACACCGGCATTTGGTACACCAGACAAGACTAGCGTCACATTGATATGTGACTGCGCCACCACCGGGGTCAGCGGTGACAATGCCGACAAATTAGACCATCCAACGTTCGTGCCACGCGAACCACTTCGGCGTGGCCGTCGTGTACAACCACACGGACTCTTACATCCACGCGGACTCAGGGTGCTTGAAGGCCACCATATACTCTTCAGTCACCCGTCTATGGAGCTCGCCGGTGGTTCTACAGACGCCAATACATCAGATCCGCCCAGACCCATGTGCGGTCGTCGGCAAAACCTTGTACCAACCACTATGCGACTATCTAGTTAGAATAAATTCGAGGTATACCGTCGATCATCCGAGGACCAAGCAATCATATAAGCACGACACCGAGATTTGTTAACGAGGTTCACCTATATGGCTACATCCCCGGGGCTTGACTACGGGCGCTCCTCCCCGTGACACCGTCACAATACCGCACCCGGCCACCCGGGCGCCGGCACACGCCGCCGGCTCCCCCTTGCGCGCCTGTGCTATTATGTTAGCATACGTTACATCGTGTGTCTACCCCCGCTATATATGAGAGGTCTAGGATACAAGTGTCCTATTCGGACACAACTCCACATCCTATGTAAACACAGTACAACTCCTAGTCCAACTATAACCTACCTTGTACACTATATTCGACACAACTCCAACATATGATATAGAGCAAGGGAGCCTGACCACATTCGAGCGGCCAAAGTGCGGCAATATTCGTCTTTTTAAGGCAGATGACGGCGTGCTTGGACTCGTCGGGGTGTTGGGTTTCACATTGCGCTTGTGGGCACGATACGCAGATGCTTGGGTCATGCAGAAGACAATTGATCTAAGCAAGATTTTTCCTGGTCTGTTGACTGTTGACGGCGCCATCGCCTGGTTCTGATCCTCGCTTCAGCCTTTTGCCGCCAGTGAAGATCATCGGGGTTGCCGATCAAGGAGGTGTGTTGTTTATGTGGACCATGATCGGCATATTCAAGCTTTGTCCTGAATCCATGGAGGTCAAGATGGTGCACGACACTACTCCCTACATGAATATCGTTTATCCTTATGGTGACTTTTATCTCCCACCGCTACCCACACGTAAAAGCTGCGACATAGGGCCCATAGCACCTGACAACGCCCATGATCATTGAGATATGTTCCTGGTGCTACAAAGTGTGGTCCTTTATCATTATCTCGTTTCTTTGATTAACATTTCGTTATGTTTTAGCAACTTTTCTTTTGACTCTACACTACATTATGAAATAGAGTTATTTATTTTACCGCCATCAAAGTAATAGGAACTTCTCATATAGCCCTATTTGGTTCTGAATATATAGGCTGTGTTAGATTACACCACCATCCAGGAAAATATTGAGTGCTTAACTTCCAATATTACAGCTTTGAATGTCATTATGATTATGATAGAATTATGAATAAGATTATGGTAGAAACCATTTTGTACGAGGGGTAAGTCCCCTAGATTGCAATAATCAGCCACCTCATGTGGATGTAACAGCATTAATGGATAAATCCAATTTGTAAATAATTTATCTCACAAACCGTTAAACAGATTAGCGACCCATCTTCATTGATGCTTTCTCCTAAATGAGTGCTTCAAAACAAGTTCCATGTTTCTTGTAACATCAGTTGGAAGATTATAATATTGTGATTGTAGTTAAAAGTTGCAACAATAGTAGTGTATGGTTAGTCAACAATAGTCCTATATGTGTTTTTGGTAAACACAATATTTATGAAGAGTGAAAATTTATTTTTAGTAACAAATAGGAGATCATAAAAAATCTAGAAGTGCTAACATCCAAATGTTATGTCGTCTAGTATTGTGTAATGTAACCTAGTAACCAAACTATTACTGTAATATTAGAACTAAGTTGTTATAATAGGTCATAGCTTCGCAAGTGAAATCAATCTAATATTGACAGACAAGTCGCCAAATATATCAAAATGTGATACTGTAAGAGGAATGGAGAGGGATTGGTGTAATATCAAGAAGTGCATGGTCTTCTTGGAGTAAAAGGCAAGGTAGAATAAATCCTACGCCATCCAATGTTTCATGAATAATCACGAATAGAAGCAACATGCGCGCTTTGCCGCGCCGACTGATGAGTCCAGCATAAATTTTGCATGGTGTGCTAAGATGTATTCCAAAGAGCCTCCATATAACAAATTACAATTTGGATAATTTGGATATAGAAACAATGCATACATCCCCTTTTTGGTACAGTATAAACATTGTTTCATCTCAAACGATAACCATTTAGTTTAGGTATAAAAGGAGAACTTTCAGAAAAAGGCTAAACCTTTGATTTTAATTAACAAAAAAGACACATTGTCACTACAAAGTAACTCCGAAAATTACAAATTTTCAAACATGTTATCTAAAATGGATATATACGGCAATGCAATTCAGATGAAAAAGAGGAACATAAACCAAACATTAATCAACAGTGTAACTTATTTTGCTAAGCCGTTGCATTTAGCACCAAGTGCAAATAGGTAGTTGATGTGTCCTTGTATCGCAGGACACCAATCATGTTGGCAATACATCTAATGTCACAACCTAGTATTTAAAATTGCCTCTGGAGAGTCACTGTTCATAGGATTGGGTGTTTCAGATTTAATCTTTCTCATGTGCATTTCTTATTAAGAGCATTCCTTGCTATATGAATTTCAGGAAACAACGGTTATATTAAGGATGTGTTGTTTCCCATAACATCATAAGGATATGGACAAATAGAAAAATTACCAATTTAACTCCAGAAGTAGACACATACTACTTAAAAATAAAGTGAAAAAATGAAAGTATATTCATGTATAATAACAATATTACTAATAATGTTAATAATTGCATTTACCTTGCCAGTTAACAGTTCCCAATTTCCCCATGAAACAATGGCAAAGCTAAACATATGCTTTGTGATCGTATGACTTATGCTTTTTTATACTCTCACGAAATGTGTGTGCATATATATCTATATGTGCGTTTCTTTAAATATCTTGGTAGAGATCCTCTTTAAAATGTATAGTCTTAGAAATATCCATATAGTGGTTTCTACTTTATGATTAGATATAAATAAATAAATAAAAAGGGATTATATAAAAACATGTACGAGTAGCTTCTCAATGCATCAGTATTATGCCACGCAATCAACTATTCCGAGCCAAATTTGTTACAACAAATGCAGCCGTCTGTTCCAGCTCAGGAGAAAAAAAGTTAACCATGTGTAACCAAAACTGCTGCGTAGCTCCTGCCACCGCGTTATGCTATGAAGCTAGTTCTCGTCATACTTGTCGGAAGCCCAGGCCATGCACTCCTCAAACATCACCACGGTATCAGGACAACGCACATCATATCAACGCCGACACTTCAGTCTTCAGACACATAGAGCCATACCCAGATCCACGGAGGCATCGCACATTGTATCAGCACCGACAAGTCTGATGCATAGAGCCGGACCCAACCACACATATCTGCGAGCGGACCCAACAGCCCTACACAACCGGACACCCAATGCATAAGGGCATCTCCAACGTCAATCCGTAAATTTTCTCCTGCATTCGTTCACGGACAGGAAGGACCACTCCGCAAACACGCATGTGGAGGGACGACATCCAACCTAGCCTTTATATGTCCGTCAGTAAATTCAAATTCAAATGCACACAGGTCCCAACATAGCACGTCAAATCGCATGCCCAATAACAACAAAAAAGAGGCAAATATACTTAGCTTTTACATGTCTGAATTCAAAAGAATATCAGCCCGGCAGTGCATTTCTTCCGTGCCGAACTGGCAATCCCAGCTAGTTGCTTCCTGATCAAGGAGGTGCCGTCGCCGCCGCATAGGCAACTTCCGCCTCGGCGTCTGCCTGTGCCTCTGTTGTGCCCTCATAGTCAGCCGCCATTAACGCATCTTTCTGCCACTGCAATATCTGAAAGCGGACGGATTGCATGATCATTCTTGCGTCAACATCCAAAGAGTCGACGTTCAAGGTTAACATCTTAGTGTCCTCCGCATTGACGGCGATCTTCACCCTATTTTCCTCGAGCGCGGCCTTCCACTCTTCGATGGTTCTCCTCTCTTCGAGCTTGAGCTTCTTGTGCGTCGCGTCCGTCAAAAGTTTGAAACCTCTTCGCCTTCTTCTCCTTCTTGATCTCCGAGCGCCTCACAGATGCCTCCTGATTCTTCTCCAAGATGTCCTCGAAGCTCTTCGTCACCTTGACCGCCGCACCTTCTCCCTCCACCCTCTCCTCCTCCCACTACTCCCCACGCAGTTTTCTTCTAAACTTCTTCGGCGGTTCTTGGGTTGAGTCGCTAGGGTCACCGGTTTCGTCCTCGTTGGCTTGGGCGGCGGTCTTGGCAATGAAAAAGTTCCACTTTGGTTGCCCATTCAACTTCAACCAACAATTGATGATGGTGAAGGACTTCTTCTCCAACTTCATGTGCACCACAGAAGCACGAGTAGGCTACAAAACGAAACAATGTCGACAATGCATATCTGTCTAGTGAGCAACAAAACAAAAGAATCTGGAATATATTTTTAACTGGATTATATTTATATTAAACTTTTATACTTACTTATAACTCATTTTTATCAAGCAGCAATGAAATTTAATATTATTTTCATAACTTAAATATGATGATTAATGTTGTTACATACTTATAATAGTGTGGTCATGATGCATTTGCAATTTCTCGCTGGAAATTGTGCACACACTCAAAAATACATTAATTTGTTTCTTTTTAATGAATTTCACATTACAAGTATTCACACACTACCCCCATACACTTTAGAAACTAAGCCAAACGTAGAATCACATGCTTTCACAGATTAATTTGTGAAACTCTCATGAACTGTTTGTGTGTGTGTGTAGATGTGTGTTTATTTAAATATCTTGGGAGAGTTCCTCTTTCAAACATATAGATTCAAAAATATCCAATCTCTCGTTTTCTAATTTATGATTAGATATAAACAAATGAAAAGGGATTGTATAAAAACATGTACGAGAAGCTTCTTGCATGCCACACTTAGTAAACTATCCTAAGACAAATGTGTCTCATATTTCATAGAGGGCTCAATAATTGATACATTTATGTTATCTATGTTTGGAACAAAAATGTAATTGTTCTAGAAAGGAGGCCTAGGGCCGGCATTGTCCAGTTTTTGTAGAAAGGAGGCCTATGCCCGGTGGCTAATTAGTAACGCTAGGTAAACATATGACAAATTTAGAAGGTCTACGATTTTTGAAGACAACCTTATATTTCACCCGAGAATAGTGCTTCAAAAAGGGTCTACGAAGGATAATTGACACACTATCGTCCTCGGGAATATGAAGAATAATAAAATCCGTTAAAATAGTAACGTTTGCAACCACAACAGGCACATCCTCACAAATACCGACAGGTATAGCAGTTGATTTATCGGTCATTTGCAAAGATATTTTAGTAGGTGTCAACTTATTCAAATCAAGTCTACGATATAAAGAGAGAGGCATAACACTAACACCGGCTCCAAGATCACATAAAGCAGTTTTAATATAGTTTCTTTTAATGGAGCATGGTATAGTTGGTACTCCTGGATCTCCAAGTTTCTTTGGTATTCCACCCTTAAAAGTATAATTAGCAAGCATGGTGGAAATTTCAGCTTCCAGTATCTTTCTTTTATTTGTAACAATATCTTTCATGTACTTAGCATAAGGATTCATTTTAAGCATATCAGTCGAACGCATACGCAGAAAGATAGGTCTAATCATTTGAGTAAAGCGCTCAAAATCCTCATCATCCTTTTTCTTGGATGGTTTAGGAGGAAAAGGCATGGGTTTCTGAACCCATGGTTCTCTTTCTTTACCATGCTTCCTAGCAATAAAGTCTCTCTTATCATAACGTTGATTCTTTGATTGTGGGTTATCAAGATCAATAGCAGGTTCAGTCTCTACATCATTGTTATTGCTAGGTTGAGCATCAACATGAAAATCATCATTAACATTATCACTAGGTTCATGTTCATTACCAGATTGTGTTTCATCATCGAAAATAGAAATATCATTGGGATTCTCAGGTGTGTCAACAACAGGTTCATTAGAAGCATGCAAAGCCCTATCATTTTTCTTTTTCTTCTTCTTAGAAGAACTAGGTGCATCAACATTAGTTCTCTGAGAATCTTGCTCAATTCTCTTACGGTGGCCCTCAGGATACAAAGGTTCCCGAGTCATTTTACCCCCTCTAGTCATGACTCTAACAGCATTATCACTTTTCTTGTTATTTAATTCATTTAGCAAATCATTTTGAGCTTTAAGCACTTGTTCTACTTGAGTGGTAACCATAGAAGCATGTTAACTAATAAGTTTAAGTTCACCTTTAACTCTAGACATATAGTCACTCAAGTGTTCAATCATATAAGCATTACGTTTCAATTGTCTACCAACATAAGCATTGAAGTCTTCTTGTTTAACAATAAAATTATCAAACTCATCTAAGCATTGGCTAGCAAACTTATACCGAGGAATATCACCTTCATCAAATCTGTAGAGAGAATTTACCTTTACTACCCGTGTCGGGTTATCAAGACCATGTATTTCTTCAATAGATGGTAAATTCTTAACATCTTCAGCTTTAATACCCTTTTCTTTTATACATTTCTTTGCCTCTTGCATATCTTCAGTACTGAGAAATAGAATACCCCTTTTCTTCGGAGTTGGTTTAGGAAGTGTCCAATCATTATCATTACTCAATAGCAATTCAGCTTGCTCAACAGTTCTTTCCCTGAAAACACAACCAGCACAACTATCCAGGTGGTCCCTGGAAGCATCGGTTAGTCCATTATAAAAGATATCAAGTATTTAGTTTTTCTTGAGAGGATGATCAGGCAAAGCATTAAGTAATCGGAGAAGCCTCCCCCAAGCTTGTGGGAGACTCTCTTCTTCAATTTGCACAAAATTATATATTCCCCTTAAGGCAGCTTGTTTCTTATGAGCGGGGAAACATTTAGCAGAGAAGTAATAAATCATATCCCGGGACTACGCACACGACCAGGATCAAGAGAATTAAACCATATTTTAGCATCACCCTTTAATGAGAACGGAAATAACTTAAGGATATAATAGTAACGAATTTTTTCCTCATTAGTGAATAGGGTGGCTATATCATTCAGTTTAGTAAGATGTGCCACAACAGTTTCAAATTCATAGCCATAAAAAGGATCAGATTCAACCAAAGTAATTATCTCAGGATCGACAGAAAAATCATAATCCTTATCAGAGATACAGATAGGTGAAATAGCAAAAGCAAGGTCATATTTCATTCTAGCATTCAAAGATTTTTCTTCCAGCTTGGCTAACAATTTCTTAACATCATATCTATCTTTGCAAGATAAAAAGGCTCTACCAGTTTCTTCATCCATAACATAACCCTCAGGTACATTAGGCAATTCATATCTAGGGGGAGAATCTTCATCATCACTTTCATCAATATTATTAGTTACAACAATTTCATTCTCTCTAACCCTAGCAAGTTGTTCATCAAGAAATTCACCTAATGGCATAGTATTATCAAGCATAGAAGTAGTTTCATCATGAGTATCATGCAAAGCAGAAGTGGCATCATCTATAACATGTGACATATTAGAATGAATAGCAGGTGTAGGTGTGACGCCCCGAGACCGTTGCGCCAGGTGTCTTCCAGTTACTTGCCGTCGTTGCCATGTAATTCGCTTGCGTGTTTCATATTGCCATGTCATCATGTGCATTGCATCATCATGTTTTCAAAACTTGCATCTGTCCCGGTCTCCCAGTTCCTTTCGTTGTCCGTTCTGAGCCCAGACACAGTTGCACGCGCCCGTGGCGCGTCCGAAATATTATTTTATAAGTGGCCAGAAAATGTTCTCGGAATGGGTTAAAAGTTGGCATGCGGTGTTGTTATAGTGTAGATAGGCCGCCTGCCAAGTTTCATCGCATTTGGAGTTCGTTTGACGCCCCAACGATTAACTATAGCGGCAGTATAGCTGGTCTTTTCGTCAGACATTTTCGGTCTCCGGAAACTGTGCCGGGCTGCATTTCTCCCCTCTTCTGTCAGACCAACCCTCTCTCCATAGTCCACCTAGACCCATCCTACCCCTCTCTGCTCAGTGCATCGAACCCCTCGCGCGCGTCCGGAAGTTGTCCCGGACCCGACCCAGACAGTCATCACCGTTGTGTCCGGATCGACCCCAAACATCTACAAAACGTCTTTGTTTTGTTAATTGGACTTCCTAACATATTTTTTTCGTCCGTCCGATTAAGATCGGAGGGACGAGATAGCCCTTAACCTATTTCACCTGATGTATATATTTGGTCCAACCCTAAAAATTAGGAGGTCTGTCCTATCCACCCTCCTGCCCGCCGCCACCTACCTACCCTCTCCCTCTCGGGATCCATCCTCTCCTCAATTTCAGCGCCACCCAACCAAATCACGGCCAATCATCGTCCCCGACCACCGAGCTCCACTCGATCCCTCTCCTTCCCGGTACATGGGCATGCCACCGCCGCCTGTAGCTTCCTTGCGCTCGTGGTCCAGCGCGCCCGTGCCGAGGGCCTCCTTTGCCCGAGCATCACCTCTCCTGCAGCCGAACCCCTTCCTCGCGCGTTCGTCTCCTCTGCTGATCCGCCGTCGTGCCCTCTGCCATAGAGTTCACCTCCATCGTCAGCAGCGGCCCCGAGCCTCGATCTGAGTCATCGTCGGCGCGCCACTGCCGGAGCACCAGCAGGCCCTGTCCAGCGCCCCTGCTTCTTTCCTTCATCTCCCTCGCTGCTCCCTCTGTCTCACCCATTTCTCTCCCTCTCTCTGTTCTTTGTAAAAACGCCATCGTCTGAGGAGCTCCTCTCCTGCGACGTCTTCATCCTCGCCGAGCCTCGCCATGGATGTCGCCGCCCTGTGCCTCGTCCGCCTCGCCGGGTTCCTCGCCAAGTCCCGCGTCGTCCTTTGCTTTGCCCTGCCGCCGCGCCTTCATTCTGTCTCCTGGTGAAGGAGACGACCAGCAGCCAAGCCGCATCAGGCGACGACCGCCTCGCTGCATTGACCGCGTCCCGATCCAGCGCCTAGGCCTCTCCAGCCGCAGCGCCCCAAGGCCCAAGCCGCTCCCCTCGTGCGTCGTTAAGACCCGATGTGAGCAGCTCCCCGCGGCTGGTCCAGATCTCAGTTTCGGCCCGTTTCGTGTTTTTTCCCCATAGAACGGTTTTCCTAATTATCCAGGGAATTGCAGTTTTGCAGAAAAGCCCCTGTTCTTCATGCATATAATAACTCTCAAATGGTGCATCGGATTAAAATGTTTTATATATGAAAAATTCCTTGAATTTTGTCTAGTTTAATAATATACAACTTTCATCCATGTTTGAAATGTTTAAAATGTTGTTTGATTAAAATTTGCTCCTATGTCATGTTAAAATGCTTTAATTCATAACTAAATAACCGTAGCTCCAAACCTAACAAACTTTATATGTAAATGTGGTAGAAAAATGCCTAGTTTAACATGGTGGCATTGCTTTGCATGTTTAACAACTCTAAAATTGTGTTTAGGGCAGAACAGTACCAAATCCATAAATTGCACATCAGGACTTTTGCGGACTTGTTGTTTGATGTTTCCGGCCTCATTTAAACTTGCCTAAACACTACTAGGGAAAAGCCTATACATAAAATTTTACCAGTAGCGCTGTACAAAATCAAGCGCTGCTGCTACTTAGTAGCAGCGCGCGTAAATAAACCGCGCTACTGCTATGACTTTAGCAGTAGCGCGTACTAGCGAAAAGCGCTGCTGCTACGTTTGAACTGGGCGCACATGGCTAGCCCAACCTAGCAGTAGCACGTATAATGGCCCAGCGCTACTGCTAATCTCCTTAGCTGCAGTGCGCTTACGTGTAAAGCGCTGCTGCTAACGGAAATAAAATAAAGTGAAAAACAAGTAGAAAAGTAAATGAAAATGAAAGAAATAGAAAAAGGAGAAAGGGAAAAAAATAAAATGTAAAGAAAAAAAAAGAAAAAAGGGAAAAAAGGAGAAAGGAATAGCAGTAGCGGGTTTCCGTAAACGCGCTATAGCTAACTTAGCTATAGCGCGTTTCCGGAAAGGCGCTACCGTTACGTTTCACTTAAACAGCGGTTTCCCCCCACCCCACCCCCCGGCCACCAATTCTTCGCCAAATCGTCCCTCGCCCTCACCGCCGTCTCCTCACCGCCGCCGCCCGAGGCCGCCCTCAGCCTCACCGCCGCCGCCCGAGGCCACCCTCAGCCTCACCGCCGCCGCCCGAGGTCGCCCTCAGCCTCACCGCCACCGCCCGAGGCCGCCCTCAGCCTCACAGCCGCCGCCCAAGGCCGCCCTCCACGTCACCGTTAACGCCCTCCACCTCACCGCCGCCCGAGCCCGCCCAGGACCGCCCTTGCCCGTGCCCAAGCCCGCCCTCTCCGCCCCTGCCTCCGTCACCGAGCACCTCCCCGCCACCGTCTCTCCCTTCTCTGTAAGTCCCCCACCCCTCCTCCTCACTCATCTCTCTCTGTATTTTAGAGAAAAATTTAGATGTTAATTAGATGTTTTTCAGTTAGGGCACTAGAGTTTTGCTAGGTTAATTAGGTTAGTAGTGCTGCTAGTAGTATTGGTACAGTAGGTTAATTAGGTGATGTTAAATGAATAACCTAAATGAATGAAATTAGTAGTTAACTGAATTTTTTTCCTTTCATCATTATAGAGCACTAAAGTTAACTGAATTTTGTTCTATTAGTAGTTAAATGAATTTTATTCTACACTTTGTTTTGAATTAGCTTGCGAAATTTGGACATGTGGTTGCTCGTGTACATTTGGACACTGTTTGCAGGGAATGATGCTTAGTGGCCTATGTTTTGCCGGAATGTTGATTCATTTCTTTTCCGGCAAATTTCAGGTTCTCGATTTGTCCACTTTTTAGCAAAGCTCATGCCGAAATTTTCCGTGAATTTCGGCATGACTTGTGCTACAAACTAGGACATATCGAGTGCCCATGATTTGCCGCACCAGGAAGGAGTCAACATTCCTGCAAAACAATAGGCCTTTTTATGTCATTATTCATTTTATTAGGTCTAGAATTAATTGACTATATTTAATCATAGGAAACATGGCTAGCAACGACGAAGGACAGGGTTCTGGTGATTGCGATGACGCATGGACGCGTACATATTGAAACAACAACCGGTGGATACTCGACCGTCGTATGGACGCGTGCATGGTGTCGGAGACGGCGCCACGTGGAAGAAGTACTACCGTGAGACCACAGAGGAGAGAAAGGAAAGACGGAGATTAAATGAAGAAAACATCGACAAGAGGGTTGAGATTGCGGTTGAGAAGAAATCAACTGAGACAGTCGCAACAGTGGTAGCTGCCGCAAAACAGGTGGCTTTAGATATTTCTACTACCTTGGTTCCGGCCGTTTTCAATTGGACTAGGCAAGATCCAAAAAAAGATGCAGCGGACTTTCCCCTTGCTGACTTCTTGGCGGGGAGCAGCTCGACTAGCGTTGCACCAGCACCTGCAGCTGCACCTGCTCCCGCACCGGCTCCCGCACCGGACGTCCTAGGCGGTGCTTCGTCTTTGGCTGAGCTCGACGCCCTCACGGTATCTGTCACACCGACCCCCTTAAATATAAATGTATAATCTCCCGTTTTCGTTGCCTTTCGAATGTCTCACGTCGCAGACTTTTCTTTGCAGGCCGACGAAACCCCGTGCACCATATTGTACACCATCGGCGACCAGAAGGTGGACGTGGGGAAGGCAACGATAATGGAGCCGAAGGAACCATTGTTCCACAGCCGGCTGATCCCCCCAAACGTCTTCAAGGTTTCCGTGGCCAGTGTCAAACCAGGCCACGAGAATTTGCCTCCTCCAGTACTACTGGGGGATGACGACGAGACACCGGGGCGGCTTGGTGATTGTTGCAATGCTGGGTGGGTCCTGTTGTGGCCAAAGAGTCTGCTTTGTCTGGAGGCGGCCGGGAGCACACCCACGAGCACGCAGCCTCAGCAAGGTATGAACATCAACACCCCACCTACCCAATTATCGTCGGGTGTCGGGTTGGGTGATAGCGGACGGGGTAAGAAGGAGGCTCCATTAGTCGCTGATGACGTCGCCATGGATGAGGATGAGGACGACGATGGCGCTGCTGAACAGTATGTCTATACTGGCGCCTCCTTAGGGTTTGAGCGTCATGAGTCGGTGCCTGAATTACCGTCTCAACATATTATGGACGACCTTCCGGTGGTAAAGAAGTTTAGGAAGAGAGCGAGGAAAGCCAAAAAAGCTGTTTCTATGATCCAGCCGCCTCAGCAGCCTCGGCTTCAGGACCGTATAGATATCCCCAGTGCGGATAAATGGCATATCCCCGGTCAACCAATCCTACCTGCAACAGCGCTACGGGCCAGATTCAGCGATCTAAAGAGACTTCATGACGATGTGCTGCGGGTAGAGAAAGACCTCATCGCCTCGAAAGATCCAGGATACCCACTCTACGTGGTTAACGTTCCGCGGCAAATGTCGTACGTCGACAGCTTCCCGCGGATAAGTTCTTCCTCCGACTCGATTACATATTCGACATGTTTCACGTGAAGAAGCTGGATTTTACGTTTGTCCGCCTTTATGCCTTGCACATGAACTACATCATCGGGGTTGAGCAGATATCTCATATCTGTGTCGCTGACCCATACTACATGCACGAGGGCTTCTTGGGAGTCTGCGCAAATCACCGTGAATACGCGAGGGATTACATCGTCAGTTTCATGCTCACCAATAAGGACAAGGGGGCGATTCTCGTGCCTTATCATCCCGTGTAAGTCATCCACGCTAATATCCTTCCTTCGATTTCAATTATTCATTTGCACGGTGGAGGCTAATTAATTTGAGGACTTATTTTGCGCAGCGGCGGGCGCGCCATCCTCATCATCCTCTACCCCCGATTCTCCCACGCTCTTTACTTGGACACGTCGAAGAACATTCACAAAAAGGATTACACCCACATCAAGGATGTTCTCGACAGTGCTATGTATCACTACCAATCACTGGGTGGAGAGGTCAGGGACAAGAATATGAGGGGCGGCAGGGTCGCCTTCGGCCATAAGACCAACATCTGCTGCATCCATCAACCGGACGATTCTCTTAATGATGGATCCTATGTCCTACACCACATGCTGGAGTACAGACGGGATCACCAGAACCTTCACATGGCACCTTCTTCCGGCGATGCCCATATTCTGCAATGGGCAAAGGACATAGGAGACATTGAGGATCATCGACTTCGAGCTGAGTTCTATAACATCCAGCGCGAACTTGCCCAAATTATCATGAAGGAGGTCGTCGGAAAAACAGGGATGTTCTACGGAGAAGGACAAATGTCGCGGGAAGACATCCGAACATGGATAGCCTCTCAGCGTCTCGACCTGAAGCCTTTCACTAGGCTCGGGGACTATCTCCCTGACTTGGATGGATGGAACGACATGTTGGAGTGATTGTCGATATATGACAATGTGTCCGTTTAGTCCATACTTTCTGTATGACAAAACTTTGAGTTATGCACGGTGAAACTTTATTTGTGATGTAATTAAACCGTCCTCCTCCTCGACTAGCGAAAATCACTCTAGTTAGGGCATTTTGGGGTACGATGAACTTTGTTATTTATGCTTATGATATGTTGTTTTTATTTTTGCCAAGTCTGTCTCTTTCTGTTGCTCAACTATATATGTTGCATATCATCGACTCATGTGATGATGCAGGTGCATAGATCATAGATGGCGAAGAAGTGCTATGCCAGGAGTATATATACGACAAGTGGTTGGAGTGTCAGGCCCTTCCGGTTTCCGAGCGACAGGCAGTAGTTAGTTTAGAGGTCCACGCTAATGCGAAAGAGGGATACGAACTCATGTTCTCAAAGTGATAGCTCTTCTCGCGTATATCATTGTTTAGATGGATGACGATGTATTTGCATATCATTCGAGACTTGTATCGCTATTTTCGAGATGATGAAGAGAGACCACTTTGTGTTGGATGATGATTATGATGATGACATGATTTGATGAGACTAATTGTATGTATATGCTATGATTACATTTGTATGTGTATGATATGATAAAGATTATTGTATAAAGCCTATTCAAATACAAAACAAATATGCGGGAAAAAACTAATAAATAAACTAGTAGTAGCGAGGGGGGAAATTTAGCAGTAGCGCCGCGTTGTCAGTAGCGCGTCCCAGCAAACAGCGCTGCAGATAATATCAGTAGCGCCCTTTCCCAAAGAGCGATACAGCTATTCATGTATAGCAGTAGCGTGGGACAACCGGCCCTACTGCTATACGTTAGCTGTAGCGCCTTATTAGTAGCATCGGTGCCCGCGCTACTGAGAGGCCCAAAACCCTCGCTGCTGGTAGGCTTTTCCCTAGTAGTGAAATGTTTAGTTTGCTTATGCTTCACCTCTTGCCATGCTAACAACATTTAATATTGTTGAGTACATAAACGAGATCGAACTAAATAAGTCGCGTGGTGTTTCGTCAATATGCAACTCGTTGCATATTGAGCTCCACTTAATTTGTAGGTTTGTTTTGTGCATTTTGCCAAGCCATGTTTCATTAAACCGTATATGCATCATACTTGGTTGTGCATCATGCCATGTTCATGTGGTGGTTGTTTACCATAATTGTCTACTTCTTTCCGGTGTTGCTTCTTCGGCTTGGTTCCGATAACGTCGCGTTTGTGAGGATCCGTTCGACTACGTTGGTTCGTCTTCTTCATGGACTCGTTCTTCTTCCTTGCGGGATCTCAGGCAAGATGACCATACCCTCGAAATCACTTCTATCTTTGCTTGCTAGTTGCTCGCTCTATTGCTATGCCTATGCTACGATACCTACCACTTGCTTATCATGCCTCCCATATTGCCATGTCAAACCTCTAACCCACCTTGTCCTAGCAAACCGTTGTTTTGCTATGATACCGCTTTTCTCAGCCCCTCTTATAGCGTTGCTAGTTGCAGGTGAAGATTGGAGCTTGTTCCTTGTTGGAACATGGATATTTTTGTTGGGATATCGCAATATCTCTTATTTAATTAATGCATCTATATACTTGGTAAAGGGTGGAAGGCTCGGCCTTATGCCTGGTGTTTTGTTCCACTCTTGCCGCCCTAGTTTCCGTCATACCGGTGTTATGTTCCTTGATTTTGTGTTCCTTACATGGTTGGGTTGTAATGGGAACCCCTTGATAGTTCGCCTTGAATAAAACTCCTCCAGCAAGGCCCAACCTTGGTTTTACATTTGCAATAACAACCTATCCCCTTCCCTTGGGTCGGCCAACCCAAGGGTCATCTTATTTTACCCCCCCGGGCCAGTGCATGACTAAGTGTTGGTCCGAAACGGAGCCACTTGCGGCGCCACCTCGGGGAAACTTGAGGGCTGGTTTTAGCTGTATGTAGTGTTCATCCCGTGTTGCCCTGAGAACGAGATATGTGCAGCTGCTATCAGGATGTCGGCGCATCGGGCGGTCTTGCTGGACTTGTTTTACCATTGTCGAGATGTCTTGTAACCTGGATTCCAAGTTTGATCGGGCCGTCCTGGGAGAAGGAATATCCTTCGTTGACCGTGAGAGCTTGTGATGGGCTAAGTTGGGACACCCCTGCAGGGTTTTGAACTTTCGAAAGTCGTGCCCGCGGTTATGGGCAGATGGGAATTTGTTAATGTCCGGTTGTAGATAACCTGAAGTTTATCTTAATTAAAATACATCAATAGAGTCTGTGGCCGTGATGGTCTCTTTTCGGCGGAGTCCGGGAAGAGAACACAGTCTTGAGTTATGTTTGAACGTAGGTTGTTCTAGGGTCACTTCTTGATCATAGTTCATCGATCGTGCCTTTGCCTTCTCTTCTCGCTGTCATTTGCATATGTTAGCCACCATATATGCTAGTGCTTGCTGCAGCTCCACCTCATACCTTTTACCTACCTATAAGCTTAAATATTCTTGATCGCGAGGGTGTGAGATTGCTGAGTCCCCGTGACTCCCAGATTACTTCCAAAACCAGTTTGTAGGTGCCGATGATATCATGCAGGTGACGCAACCAAGCTCAAGGAGGAGCTCGATGAAGATCGTGTTTGTTCTGTTGTTCCGTTTCCAGTTGATCAGTAGTGGAGCCCAGTTGGGGCGATACGGGATCTGTGTAGCATTTGGGTTAGTCTTTTTTTATTTTGGTTCCGTAGTCGGACCTTGATTGTATCTGGATGATGTAATGCTTTATTCATGTATTGTGTGAAGTGGCGATTGTAAGCCAACTATGTACCTCTTTTCTTATTCATTACATGGGTTGTGTGAAGATTACCTCACTTGTGACATTGCTTTCAATGCGGTTATGCCTCTAACTCGTGCTTCGACACGTGGGAGATATAGCCGCATCGAGGGTGTTAGAAGTTGGTAATCAGAGCCTTCCCCAACCTTAGGGCCCCCTGCTTGATCGAATCGCTGGCGTTGTTGTGTCTAGAAGAATGTTTTGAGTGTTATAGGATTATATATATCGGAAAGTAGGATTCTTTTACTCCTTAGTCCCTGCGTCGCTCTGGTGAGGCATCCTGACGTAGAGTTTTGACTCTTCTCTTCTCAAATTTCACTAAAAAAAATTTAGGATCACGCGGGTATCTTAGAATCGTTCCGATGGTTTTGTGACGAGAACATTGTTCTTGGTGCCTCCTAACATTTAGGGGTTGTGGCAGTGTCCTGGGAAGTTGAGCTCCGAGGTGTTGTCGTCACAATTTTATTGTTGCAATTCTGGAATACCCGAGTTTCGCAGACATCAAAAATCTCTTTTATGCAGTTGTTGGTGAGATAACCTCGACGCCACCCAGTACTGGGGCGGGAGTTCGGGAGTATTGCCATAACTCGTATAGCGGATGCTTTTTGAAGGTTGAGGTAAACGATTTCCGAAGGTTTCTTGGTTATGTGTTGAAGGATGTATACAACTGGATGTAGGATTTGCTAGTTTTGGGTGAGATATTATGCTTCCCCTATATCCCCAACACCTGATTGCATAACCGGAAAGTTTCCGGAGTTTATAAGTGGGAATTCAAGTAGCTCCTAGGATATCTTTCTGACAGATGCATGATATAAGATTGGGGTTCGACGTCTAGTGGTCCGCCTATCCACGGTTGGTTTTACAGTGGTCTCGTTGTGTCTTAAAGAGTCCTTGGCTATGCTGACTCGGGGACACTTCGTATGTCATGTGCACTGCCTTGTACATGATGGTGCTGTACGATCGAGCCTGTGTGGGCCCCACCACGAAAACTTCGTATGAAATCTCTATCATATGTTTGTTCCGGCTTATTCTGCAAGCCAATCCTTTGTTTTATTTTGAGTTGTGGTATTTGAGTTGCTTCGAAGTCAAATGTTGATTCCATACCTTTCCTAAGCGGTATTCTCATATTTCTATGGGAGTGCTAATCCTTTTCGATTATCGAGATGGTCATGCCTATCCTTTTCAACCGGCGTGTTTCTCTTCAAGTGGATCCGATCATTTCTACATTCGTGATATCAATACTCAGTTCTTTGCAACGGTGTTTATTTCATCCGTCCCAATTCTTTGTTTTTTCCTGCCCTCCCTCCCTTGTTTTCTTCAAGGACTCAGATTTCTTAATCAAGTATCCATCTTATTGATGTGAAGTCTCTCCATTCTTTTTCATCAATATTCTTATTTGATGATTCTCAGGAAGATACTAACGGAGTTTCTAGTTCATCAGTCTTCATTCTTTTCTTCTCCAGTGGATTCAATTCAAGCTTTTGGTGTTGACCATATCCCTTTTCCTCATTTCAAATACCTTCTCATACCGGTGCACCTCATAATCATTCACTTTTCGCTATTCTTGTGTTCAGGAGTGCTGAAAATTTCTCAGAAGATTCGTTTCCATACTCAATCCGTTCAAGATATTTTGAGGTTGTTATCTCATTCAAACCATTTAATTCAACCGATGCAATCTGTCTTTTCAAAAAATCTTTTCAACGGTGCTTCTTTTGAGTGGGCTCTAACCCACAGGTCTTTTCCCAGGATCTTACCCGACTCTTCTTATTTTACCAGAGCTATTCTCAAATCTTTCAAAGTTTGACGTAAGAATGAATTACCATCAGTCAACTGTCCTTCTCTAAGATCTTTCAAATTCTTTTCATCGTTGGTTCAACCTTTCTAATTTCTATTCCGGAGTGCCTCAACAACTCATGGTGGTGTTTCTAGTCATCATTCTCAACATTTGAAGACCGAAGAAGAATTTTTCCTCCAAATTTTATTCGTTCTCTCAAAGATTCGTGGTGCTAGCGTGATGCCATCCTCTCATAATTGGTTTCGATTGTGAGAATTCTTTTCACCCATCCTGAGCATTTCATGAGTTGTTTCCATTTCTTCCCTCCAAAGGCCATCTTTTCAAATATTATTCATTCCAGCTTTCAGCCATCATTCTCCAAATCTTACCGGTGCGTCATTGAAGTATTCTCTTATCAGCTCGTGATCTATTCGTACTCATGTATCCAAATTCTCTCAAGTATCTTCTTTCGTTTTCCAATTCTTCCCGGTGTTTCTTCATGTTTTATTCGTTCTTTTTCAATTATTACGGTGGTTCTTCCAAGATTCTTCTTCCTTCGTTTATCATATCAATGTATTCGTTGTTTACAATCCTACCGGTGGATCGCTGAAGACCGTCTTAAGTTTGCTCCATATTCCTCTTAATCCTTTCAATGAGAATAAGTAGTATGCTAAATCCGTTGCTTGTCATCAATTTAAATTGGTGAAGGATACGCATAACATAATTCTTATTCTTGTTTCATCCAAATGATTAATTCCTTATTCCGGAGGTTCATCATATCACATTTCTTGATTCGAGATGCATCATCTTTTCTTTTCCGGAGTGCCAAGTTTTCCGCATTATCTCGTCACGAAGATCCATCTAATCATTACAAGGTTTCACCTTGTGTTTTCAACTTCTATTTCCATTCGTTTGATCATTCTTTTATCGGAGTTCTTCATGGAGGCTCTAGATGATGGTTCAGCGAGGAGCTAATCTATTCTCGAAGTGTTCATTGAGATTTCTTTTCTAAGGATTTCAAGCATTCTTCATCTTGTAATCCGGAGTGCAATTATTTCTGCCGTATCATTGGAGGTGGTATTATGTCATTCTTGATAATTTGAGTTCATGTTTCATGATTCACATGTTGTTAAGAATGAGGTATTTCTAAATCCATCAATCTTGTCATTGGAGTTATCTTGTGTTATATTTCACCTAGAGCCTTCCCTAAGGATTGTTGATATTTATGGTGATTATAAATGACCCAAGTTCTTCTTTTATCCTCCCGGTGGTATAAGTTTCTCGTCTCCTTGTTCATATCAATCCAATTCTTTTTCCCGTGAGTGGCGGGTTTGTCACCTCATAATTTGAGATGTATTCCATAAGACCATATCAAGATTATTCTTTTCGTTGTTGTTTTTCCAACAACTCCGTTCGACCCTTCTCCTAAAGGTGCTTTTCAAGCTCATTTGAGGTAGAAGATCTTGTTTGCCCCTCCGTTCATTCCATTCCATCCTCTCATTTCGTCTGGAGGTTTGGTGATGTTGATCTCTTCGTCCTATCATATCATTTTGCCAAGATCATGCTCTTTCCTTTTGCTTATCCCTTTTCAACCGGAGTGTCGTGTTTTCATTCGAGCTCTCTCATCTTATCAAGTTTTTCCCCCCTTCTCAACCGGAGTGCCATCTGAAATCTTTCTTACCCCTTGTACCATTCTTTCAATAGTTTCGGAGGCAGTATGTTGTTGATCTCATCTAGTATCCTCTAATCTTGCCAAGTTCATGTTCTTTTCCTTCCATTTTCAGTCGGAGTGCTGCCCAAATTATATCAATCTGATTCCTTCTCTATTTTGTTTTGACCGGAGTGGCTTCAATGTCAATCCTGTCATTTAAGCTCGTCTTTTTCGCCGTATTTCTGGTTCCTTGTCTAACGGAGTGTTTTCCACTTCGTTCATCTTCATTGTATTCTTTTCTTTCAATTTGTTCTACCTCGCAAGGTTCTTTGGTTTCACTCCTTTGTCAAAGAAGCAATTTAGTTTTACCTCTTCTCTTTCTCTTCCGTTTTTCCCTCCGGTGCCATTCTAGATCTCGGGACGAGATCCTCTCGTAGTGGTGGAGTGTTGTGACGCCCCGAGACCGTTGCGCCAGGTGTCTTCCAGTTACTCGCTGTCGTTGCCATGTCATTCGCTTGCGTGTTGCATCTTGCCATGTCATGATGTGCATTGCATCATCATGTTTTCAAAACTTGCATCTGTCCCGGTCTCCAGTTCCTTTCGTTGTCCGTTCTGAGCCCAGACACACTTGCACGCGCCCGCGGCACGTCCGAAATATTATTTTATAAGTGGCCGGAAAATGTTCTCGGAATGGGTTGAAAGTTGGCATGTGGTGTTGTTATAGTGTATATAGGCCGCCTACCAAGTTTCGTCGCATTCGGAGTTCGTTTGACGCCCCAACGATTAACTATAGCGGCAGTATAGCCGGTCATTTCGTAAGACGTTTTTGGTCTCCGGAAACCATGCCGGGCTGCATCTCTCCCCTCTTCTCTTAGACCAACCCGCTCTCCACAGTCCACCTAGACCCATCCTACCCCTCTCTGCTCAGTGCATCGAACCACTCACACGCGTCCGGAAGTTGTCCCGGACTCGACCCGGACAGTCGTCACCGTTGTGTCCGGATCCACCCCAAACATCTACAAAACGTCTCCGTTTTGTTAATTGGACTTCCTAACATATTTTTTTCCGTCCATCCGATTAAGATCGGAGGGACGAGATATCCCCTAACCTATTTCACCTGATGTATATATTTGGTCCAACCCTAAAAATTAGGAGGTCTGTCCCATCCACCCTCCTGCCCGCCGCCACCTACCTACCCTCTCCCTCTCGGGATCCATCATCTCTTCAATTTCAGCGCCACCCAACCAAATCACGGCCAATCATCGTCCCCGACCACCGAGCTCCACTCGATCCCTCTCCTTCCCGGTACATGGGCATGCCGCCGCTTGTAGCTTCCTTGCGCCCGTGGTCCAACACGCCCGTGCCCAGGGCCTCCTCTGCCCGATCATCACCTCTCCTGTAGCCAAACCCCTTCCTCGCGCATTCGTCTCCTTTCGCTGATCCGCCATCACGCCCTCTACCATAGAGCTCGCCTCCATCGTCAGCAGCGGCCCCGAGCCTCGATCTGAGTCGTCGTCGTCGCGCCACTGCCGGAGCACCAGCAGGCCGTGTCCACCGCCCCTGCTTCTTTCCTTCATCTCCCTCGCTGCTCCCTCTGTCTCACCTGTTTCTCTCCCTCTCTCTGTTCTTTATAACAGCGCCATCGCCTGAGGAGCTCCTCTCCTGCGACGTCTTCATCCTCACCGAGCCTCGCCATGGATGCCGCCGCCCTACGCCTCGTCCGCCTCGCCGGGTTCCTCGCCAAGTCCCGCGTCGGCCGCTGCTTTGCCCTGCCACCGCACCTTCGTTCTGTCTCCTGGTGAAGGAGACGACCAGCAGCCAAGCCGCATCGTGCGACGACCGCCTCGCTGCGTTGACCGCGTGCCGATACAGCGCCTGGGCCTCTCCAGCCGCAGCGCCCCAAGGCCCAAGCCGCTCCCCTCGCCCGGCCTTAAGACCCGATATGAGCAGCTCCCCGTGCCTGGGCCAGATCTCAGTTTCGGCCCGTTTCATGTTTTTTTCCCATAGAACGTTTTCCTATTATCCAAGGAATTGCAGTTTTGCAGAAAAGCCCCTGTTCTTCATGCATATAATAACTCTCAAATGGTGCATCGGATTAAAATGTTTTATATATGAAAAATGTCTAGAATTTTGTCTAGTTTAATAATATCCTACTTTCATCCATGTTTGAAATGTTTAAAATGCTGTTTGATTAAAATTTGCTCCTATGTCATGTTAAAATGCTTTAATTCATAACTTAATAACCGTAGCTCCAAACCTAACAAACTTTATATGTAAATGGGGTAGAAAAATGCCTAGTTTAACATGGTGGCATTGCTTTGCATGTTTAACGACTCTAAAATTGTGTTTATGGCAGAACAGTACCAAATCCATAAATTGCACATGAGGACTTTTTCGGACTTGTTGTTTGATGTTTCCGGCCTCATTTAAACTTGCCTAAATGTTTAGTTTGCTTATGCTTCACCTCTTGCCATGCTAACAAAATTTAATATTGTTGAGTACATAAACGAGCTAGAACTAAATAAGTCACGTGGTGTTTCATCAATATGCAACTCGTTGCATATTGTGCTCCACTTAATTTGTAGGTTTGTTTTATGCATTTTGCCACGCCATGTTTCATTAAACCGGACATGCATCATACTTGGTTGTGCATCATGCCATGTTGATGTGGTGGTTGTTTACCATAATTGTTTGCTTCTTTCCGGTGTTGCTTCTTCGGGTTGGTTCCGATAACGTCGTGTTTTTGAGGATGCGTTCGACTACGTTGTTTCGTCTTCTTCATGGACTCGTTCTTCTTCCTTGCTGGATATCAGGCAAAATGACCATACCCTCGAAATCACTTCTATCTTTGCTTGCTAGTTGCTCGCTCTATTGCTATGCCTATGCTACGATACCTACCACTGCCTATCATGCCTCCCATATTGCCATGTCAAACCTCTAACCCACCTTGTCCTAGCAAACCGTTGTTTGGCTATGATACCGCTTTGCTCAGCCCCTCTTATAGAGTTGCTAGTTGCAGGTGAAGATTGGAGCTTGTTCCTTGTTGGAACATGGATATTTTTGTTGGGATATCACAATATCTCTTATTTAATTAATGCATCTATATACTTGGTAAAGGGTGGAAGGCTCTGCCTTATGCCTGGTGTTTTGTTCCACTCTTGCCGCCCTAGTTTCTGTCATACCGGTGTTATGTTCCTTGATTTTGCGTTCCTTACACGGTTGGGTTGTAATGGGAACCCCTTGACAGTTCGCCTTGAATAAAACTCCTCCAGCAAGGCCCAACCTTGGTTTTACATTTGAAATAACAACCTATCCCCTTCCCTTGGGTCGGCCAACCCAAGGGTCATCTTATTTTACCCCCCGGGCCAGTGCTTGACTAAGTGTTGGTCCGAAACAGAGCCACTTGCGGCGCCACCTCGGGGAAACTTGAGGGCTGGTTTTAGCTGTACGTAGTGTTCATCCGGTGTTGCCCTGAGAATGAGATATGTGCAACTCCTATCAGGATGTCGGCGCATCGGGCGGTCTTGCTGGAGTTGTTTTACCATTGTCGAGATGTCTTGTAACCTGGATTCCGAGTCTGATCGGGCCGTTTGGGAGAAGGAATATCCTTCGTTGACCGTGAGAGCTTGTGATGGGCTAAGTTGGGACACCCCTGCAGGGTTTTGAACTTTCGAAAGCCGTGCCCGCGGTTATGGGCAGATGGGAATTTGTTAATGTCCGGTTGTAGATAACATGAAACTTATCTTAATTAAAATACATCAATAGAGTGTGTGGCCGTGATGGTCTCTTTTCGGCGGAGTCCGGGAAGAGAACACAGTCTCGAGTTATGTTTGAACGTAGGTTGTTCTAGGGTCACTTCTTGATCATAGTTCATCGATCGTGCCTTTGCCTTCTCTTCTCGCTGTCATTTGCATATGTTAGCCACCATATATGCTAGTGCTTGCTGCAGCTCGACCTCATACCTTTTACCTACCTATAAGCTTAAATATTCTTGATCGCGAGGGTGTGAGATTGCTGAGTCCCCGTGACTCCCAGATTACTTCCAAAACTAGTTTGTAGGTGCCGATGATATCATGCAGGTGACGCAACCAAGCTCAAGGAGGAGGTCGATGAAGATCGTGTTTGTTATGTTGTTCTGTTTCCAGTTGATCAGTAGTGGAGCCCAATTGGGGCGATCGGGGATCTGTGTAGCATTTGGGGTAGTCTTCTTTTATTTTGGTTCCTTAGTCGGACCTTGATTGTATCTAGATGATGTAATGCTTTATTCATGTATTGTGTGAAGTGGCATTTGTAAGCCAACTATGTACCTCTTTTCTTATTCATTACATGGGTTGTGTGAAGATTACCTCACTTGTGACATTGCTTTCAATGCGGTTATGCCTCTAACTCGTGCTTCGACACGTGGGAGATATAGCCGCATCGAGGGCGTTACAGTAGGTGTCACAAGTTTACTCAAAACAGAAGGTAAATCAAGTGTAGAGCTAGATGGCAGTTCCTTACATCCCCTCGTAGTTGATGGAAAAATCTTGGTTCTTTCATCTTTCAAGTTCCTCATAGTGATCAACAGATATAAATCCCAAGTGACTCAAAGAATAGAGCAATGCTCCCCGGCAACGGCGCCAGAAAATAGTCTTGCTAACCCACAAGTTTAGGGATCGCAATAGTTTTCGAGGGTAGAGTATTCAACCCAAATTTATTGATTTGACACAAGGGGAGCCAAAGAATATTCTCAAGTATTAACAGTTGAGTTGTCAATTCAACCGCACCTGAAAGACTTAATATCGGCAGCAAAGTATTTAGTAGCAAAGTAATATGGAAGTAACGGTAACGGTGGCAAAAGTAATTGTATTGGTTTTGTAGTGATTGTAACAGTGGCAACGGTAAAGTAACTAAGCAAAGATCAATATGTGAAAAGCTCGTAGGCAATGGATCAGTGATGGATAATTATGTCGGCTGCGATTCCTCATGCAACAGTTATAACATAGGGTGACATAGAACTAGCTCCAGTTCATCAATGTAATGTAGGCATGTATTCCGAATATAGTCATACGTTCTTATGGAAAAGAACTTGCATGACATTACTACCTCTTGAGCATGCGTTTGTTTTCCCTTGAAGAGGAAAGGGTGATGCAGCAAAGTAGCGTAAGTATTTCCCTTAGTTTTTGAGAACCAAGGTATCAATCCAGTAGGAGACTACACATAAGACGCCTAGTACATGCACAAACAAACAAGAACCTCGCAACCAACACGATAAAGGGGTTGTCAAACCCCTTCACGGCCACTTACAATGTGAGATCTGATAAAGATAATAAGATAAATATTTTTGGTATTTTTGTTGTATAGATTGAAAAGTAAAGATTTCAAAATAAATAATAAACTAGAATTGTAGATCGGAAACTTATACTCCCTCCGTCCGAAAATACTTGTCGGAGGAATGAATGTATCTAGATGTATTTTAGTTGTAGATACATCCATTTGTATCCATTTCCACGACAAGTATTTCCGGACGGAGGGAGTATGATGTAAAATAGACCCAGGGCCATAGGTTTCAGTAGCACTACAACAAGAGCCCCCCTTCAGCAACGCATCGATGAGTTGTTCTATGTCCATATATGTGTTGCTAATGTCTACACCAACGAATTAATATGTGTTGCCGTTGGTGGCGTTGCAGGGTCTACAACAACATATATACATGCGTTGGTAAACGACACGTAGAAGCGTTGTTACATAGCAACATATAGGGTTGGGTCCTAACAACAGTTCCCATGTGTTGCTGTGCTAAAAAGGATACCATAACACATCATTGCTATGAATAGAAGCTTTGCTAGATTGCATGAACAATTAATGGTATTTACATATTGCCCTCCAGTATTATCGGGATAGTGCATAGAAGAAACAATATAATAAACAAAAATATGTCATATATTAAATCAAATATGTTGCATTACAAAGACCATGATCCATAGGTTACAAGAGGTGAAACTATCTAATAGTAGCCCAATTCTCGAGCTTGCAATCAACTATAATGTTTGAAACGTCGTTCAATAGAATGACATTCTATTTATAATTTTATCTTTGCAATCTAGTAGCCTTCGTTCGTAACCTTGCAATTGAAACTTGGGCCATGTATCATCAGTTTATCTTTGCAATCTACAAGAAGAAGAAAATGTATGAGTAACTTAGAGAAAATTAGGTTAATAGATAAGTCAAATTTGAAGGAGGGGCACCACACCATAGAATGGTTGAAGGCCATGACATTATCAGCACTATACGCAGTAAAGTACTACCCTGCATCTGACAAAAACTTCAATCATTGATTTCTTATGAACGAACCTGCTGTATATCAGTTCAGTTCACATAAACCATAAAGGGAATATACTAATTAGTAAGAAGCGAGGTACCCCCCTTAAAAAATAATCATGTTCTGACATACAAGAAACAAGTTTAAACTAAAGAGAACTTGCATAAATCATAGAAAAACGGATTAAATTATTCGGTTGAGAAGTACACTGGAAAAAACCTTTCAAGATTTTATTCCACAAGCAGTCTGTAGCATTTATGCTCCACGTGGTCACAAGAAAACTAAAACAAGTAGATATGCTTAAATTAGTGAACATAACAACAAGATAAAAAAATGGCCATTGTGTTAATGCCTTCGTAGAACATAGATGAGTATCCACATGAGAATGCAATGTTCGGATGCTATGTTTCTTTAAGAATTGTATGACATATAATGATGCTATGTTTCTTTAAGGAAACATTTGATTCCTATGTTCAATTTTCCTTGCTCTAGGTAACGTTCATAAAATATCAAAGTTAGAATAAGATTGTGAATAATTCAGGTTTGCAAAGATAAGTGAACAATGGCCCCATCATTGCTCCCAGCAAAATAAATGAACTACATATTGAGGGTAAGCAACAGAAAGTGATACTTTTATGATATATTCAGTCCATACAAACTATTGCCTGCTAGCTGGTACGGATTTCTCTCAGAACAATAGGGGAGAGTCACTAATAGAAAATAGGGCTTTTGTTCGGGCCAGATAAGCCCATTAGTCCCGGTTCAGTCACGAACCGGGACAAATGTGAGCATCGATCCCGGTTCGTGCGGCTAAAGGCATTAATCCCAGTTCAAATGAGCCCTTTATTCCCGGTTTGAGACACGAACCAGGACTAAAGGGTGTGATGCCCTTTAGTCCCGGTTCGTATCTCAAACTGGGACTAAAGATTAGACCTTTAGTCCCGGTTTGACACACGAACCGGTACTAAAGGGTGCAACACCCTTTAGTCCCGGTTCGTGTGTCAAACGGGGACTAAAAAATAAAATGATAAAAACGTCAAAAAATAAAATTCTTCGAGATGTAGTTATATTACTACATCTACTAGCTAGGAAAATTAAAAAACTTAAATTTGGACATGTTTTGCAAAAAAAAAGTGTCATGAAAAAGTAAAACGGCTATAACTTTTGCATACGATGTCGAAAAAATGTATAATATATCAAAATGTTCAGCACGAAAATCCGCATCCGATTTTGACAGCCCATGGCCTGTTTCAAACTTTTAGAATCCTCAAATTCTAAAAGGAAAAAAGTTATGCTCCAATTTCACTTTTTTTAATTCTTGTTAAATTAGGTCAAACTTTGGTCAAACTACTTATTCAAGAAGTATTAGTGTTACTAAATAATTATTAGTGTTACAAGATAATTATTATAGTTTTTTTGAATTTTAGTCAAATCTAGTCAAACTATGGTCAAACTACTTATTCAAGAAATATTAGTGTTACTACATAATTATTCAAGAATATTAGTGTTACTAAATAATTATTAGTGTTACACAAGTCTGAAACGTTTGGAAAGTTCAAAGAATTTCAGAGTGAAGTAGAGAATCATCGGAACAAGAAAATAAAGTTTCTATGATCTGATCGCGGAGGAAAATATTTGAGTTACGAGTTTGGCCTTCATTTAAAAACAATGTGGAATAGTTTCACAACTAGTGCCACTTGGAAGACCACAGCGTAATGGTGTGTCCGAACGTCGTAACCGTACTTTATTAGATATGGTGTGACCTATGATGTATCTTACCGATTTACCACTATGGTTTTCGGGTTATGCATTAGAGACAATTGCATTCACGTTAAATAGGCCACCATCTAAATCCGTTGACATGACACCATATGAACTATAACCAAGAAACCTATGTTGTCGTTTCTTAAAGTTTGGGTTGCGATGCTTATGTAAAAAAGCTTCAACCTAATAAGTTCGAACCTAAATCGGAGAAATGTCACTACACCACAACACTAATGTAAGGACAGGAAAACTGCCGGGAGAAGGCACTTACAAGGGCAGACAAACTGCCAGGATAGTGTTTCTCCCGGCAGATAGAACAGCCACGAGAACGGCTGCCGGGGATTACTTGTCCCGGCAGTTTCTCTGCCCTCACCCATGCATTTGTCGCCAGTCCATTTTCTCTCGGCAGATTGGTCGAGCCACATGAAACTGCAATTCCCGGCAGTTTGAGTGCCTGCACAAGCATGTTTACCCGGCAGTTACTATGCCTACACTTTGATTTGACTAGCAAACTATTTTATACATCCTTAATGTAATACCCATTCATTATATTTAGCCAATCAGGACACATCACACATTTCATACATACACTTCAAAGTAACATATTGGTCTCATCAAAAACCTTGAACTTCATTTGATAAACGTACAAGCAGGTTGTGGAACAAAAGGAGAAGTATAAACATGTTTCTAGATGTGCCACACTACCAAAATGAACTAGTGCCACAAAGAAAGAAGTACACATGTTTCTGGATGTGTCACACACCCAAAACGAGCATACAGTGGCCTATGTATCAAAACAACCACCAAAACGAGCTGAACTTGCCGATATCTACATATTAAACAAACAAGGCACAATACATTATCAATCCACCAACTTAATTGTAGACCTTGGAAACCTTCAACATCTTGTAGATCATCCAAACCTCCATCAACTTGGGGAAACCTGCAACAGACCAGAAACTCAAAATGGAGCTCTCATAGCATAATAAACCTACCCATGAAGAAAAGCACCCAACTTGTTAGGCGTATAAATAAGCCACCAACAATAAACGCCATCTCATTAAAATAATGTGCATGTAACAGGATTAAAAATTTATCATGATCACCTTTGGCAAAACTGCTATTGAGCTAAAATGGATGGAAAGACCTCTAGCTTGATTTGACGTGCCTTAGGTGATTTGTTCTCCCTCTCGATGATATGGCTGCTGAAGTTCTTCCATTTTTAAGATTTAGGAGCATATCTCCCAATTTCCTTTACTAAAGACTGATAATACACAACCACATGTCTCAGATTAGCCCCCCTATAGGGGTACCCTCAAAACATCACAAACTATGGCACACACACTAGTACTACTACTAAACCTTGACGCAGAACCATATACAAGGCTAACAAATCATATGTCAATCAATATACTTTGTTTAAAAGAATCTCAATGTAAAAGGAAAATAACATGCGTGCACTGTACAGAGATGAGAACCATGTTACAAAAAAGAATTCTGCAAACTTAGGTCAAAGCTCAAACGATAACTGGAAAGCAAGTATACGTGATCCTGATTCTAGTTTCTAGTTGTTTCTATAAAATCTGTACCACAAGTAGATCGAGATTACAACATTGATATTGTTTCTGTTTCATACCACAATCCGAAGTACATAGCTTTTACACAGCTTCAAAAGTTAAAAATGATGGTTAGTTTGATCACTTAGCAACACAATGAAGTGCCTCCCTAGTAAAAACATCCAAACAAAAAAAACTGTACCCATAAGCGTAAAGTACAGTAAGAAAATGAGCACTCGGTATACTTACAATGGTATAGTGTAGCAGAGAGCACATCAGCGAGATGAATAGTGAACTGAATCATGTCATTTCAGGAAATGCAGAAACTAAAATAGCACTAAGCACATCCTTTCTGACATATTATTTCAACACAAAATCACAGAATTTCTACATCTGAAACAATTGAGAGTAACAGAAAAATTTCAACACCATATCAGTGCCCATTACAAGATTACTAAAGGCTGAATGGCAGAAATAGCAAATAAATCTCACTATCAGTTGAGAAGTAGAGGAAGTGGTGCCAGGGGAGGGGTGAGGACGTAGATGAGGCGCTGTCCTGTGGAGATGACGTACTCGAAACGTCACTGCTTGGCACAGAGGACGAATAGCAGGCGTGCTGCTCGAAGGATAAGAGGGCCAATTACACGACATATAACATACAAATTGAAGAACCAAATCAAGGATGCACCATGATAAATCAAATAATACAAGAAACATGGATCCTCGGCAAATGATTGTGGATATGGGTCTAGCCATTTCCTAAATAGATCCAAACGTATACGCTAGAGGCCCGGAAAACCAGATATGCTATGTATCATAGTGTTCGATAAGGCAACTAATATATATATATATATATATATATATATATATATATATATATATATAATATCCAGACCCAATGAAAATCTAGAGTTATATATTTTACTCTGCATATTAGATTTTGGTCAAGTCAAACTTTGCAAAGTTTGACCAATTATATATTAAAAAATATCAATATCTATCATACCAAATATATATCCCATGAAACTACATTTCGTAATGAATCTAACAAAATTGATTTGGCATCATAAATGTTAATACTTTTTTCTATAAATTCGGTCAAAGTAGAGATGCTTTGACTTCAGACAAATCTAATATGCAGACTAAAAGGACCGGAGGGAGTATCTAGATCCAAGTACCAAAGGGTGCAATTCAACATTATCACTTTTGAAGTAATTTCTATCTAATTCAAGAAATATTCAAAAACTATAACATTTGCTCTCTCTCCATGGAAAAAACTTCAGAAAACACAAACCTGAGACTAATCAAACTCATAAGTCAAAGACAAATCTCACCGGTAAGGGCGAGTTGGTAACTTGGCATTGGAGACCGCGATCTAATCAAGGCGGCACTGCTCGAGAGAAAGAACACGGAAGAGCCATCTATGAGGTGCTAGTTGGGGAAGAGGACGAAGATGTGGCGGTGGCGCTCCTCTAGCGATAGGAGGTAGAGTGGAGAAGGAGGCGCCTGCTCCGGGAAGGAGCTTTTGGAAACTGCGACACCGCTCGAGGCAGGACCTCTTGGAAGTGTCGGCACTGCTCGAGGGAGGGTGCTCCTGGGAGCGGTGGAACTGGTGGCGGGGATGCCTGGGGGAGAACGCATGGAGAAGACCTGGCTGCTTGGGTGCTATTGGGTGTGCGACGAATGGTGGTCCGAGCGGCGGAGGGAGCTAGGCGGCGTGGTCGGAAAGGGAGTGGCACCGGGGTGTGTCAGCTGGTGGTCGGCGACATGGTTGGGGAGGGAGTTGGCACTGGGGTGCGGCGCAGGGCGGTCCGCGGTCGGGAAGTGTGGGCGGCGGCGGCGGAGGGTTGGAGAGGAGGCTAGGTCAGGCAGTCGATTTGGGGATTTCTATATGAGACGGGGTTTGGGGATTTTTTTTTCTTTGGAGCGAAAACTTTTGCCTCTCGCGCGCTCTACCGTGCTCTCCTGTGCCACGTGTAGGCCCCACGCATGTCACGGACTCCCGGCAGAAAACATGCCATGTTTTGGTTGTGCCGGCAGATATCCTGCCCTGAGAAGTGGGCATACTTACTGGCAGTCTGGGTGCCCTTGTTGCGTGACTTCTCCCGGCAGTTTGTTTGTCGCTGGGTACTTCTGCCGGTGGTAGAAAGATCCCCGACAGATTATATGCCTTTGCGATGGTATTCTCCCGGCAGTTAGTTGCCCTTAATTATGGGTTGTAGTGTAGTGTGTGTCTTCATAGGATACCCAAAGGAGACTGTTGGATGCATCTTTTATCACAGATCCGAAGGCAATATATTCGTTGCTAAGAATGGATCATTTCTAGAGAAGGAGTTTCTATAGAAAGAAGTGAGTGGGAGGAATGTAGAACTTGATGAGGTAATTGTACCTTCTCCTGAATTGGAAAGTAGTTCATCACATAAATTAGTTCTAGTGATTCCTACACCAATTAGTGAGGAACCTAATGATGATGATCATGAAACTTCAGATCAAGTTACTACCGAACCTCGTAGGTCAACCTGAGTATGGCCCGCACCAGAGTGTTACGGTAATCCTTTCTGGAAGTCAAGTTACTAGACCATGATGAACCTACGAACTATGAGGAAGCGATGATGAGCCCAGATTCCCCGAAATGGCTTGAGGCCATGAAATCAGAGATGGGATCCATGTGTGAGAACAAAGTATGGACTTTGATTGACTTGCCCGATGATCATCGAGCCATTGAGAATAAATGGATCCTTCAAGAGAAAGATGGACGCTGATAGTAGTGTTACTATCTACAAAGCTCGACTTGTCAAAAAAGGGTTTGTGACAAGTTCAAGGTGTTGACTACGATGAGATTTTCTCACTCGTATCGATGCTTAAAGTCTGTCCGGATCATGTTAGCAATTGCCACATTTTATGAAATCTGACAAATGGATGTCAAAATTGCATTCCTTTACAGATTTATTAAAGAAGAGTTGTATATGATACAACCAGAAGGTTTTGTCAATCCTAAAGGTGCTAACAAAATGTGCAAGCTCCAGCGATCCATCTACGGACTGGTGCAAGCATCTCGGAGTTGGAATATACGCTTTGATGAGTTGATCAAAGCATATAGTTTTATATATACTTGCGTTGAAGTCCGTATTTACAAGAAAGTGGGTGGGAGCACTATAGCCTTTCTGATAAGTATATGTGAATGGCATATTGTTGATCGGAAATGATATAGAATTTTCTGGAAAGCATAAACGAGTGTTTGAATGGAGTTTTTCAAAGAAAGACCTCGGTGAAGTTGCTTACATATTGGGCATCAAGATCTATAGAGATAGATCGAGACGCTTGATAGGATTTTTCAAGGAGTACATACCTTGACAAGATTTTGAAGTAGTTCAAAATGAAACAGTCAAAGAAGGAGTTCTTGCCTATATTGCAAGGTGTAAAGTTGAGTAAGACTCAAAACACGACCACGACAGAAAAAAGAAAGAGAATGAAAGTCATTCCCTATGCCTCAGCCATAGGTTCTATAAAGTATGCTATGCTGTGTACCAAACCTATTGTGTACCTTGCCATGAATTTGGCAAGGGGGTACGCTATTGATCCAGGAGTGGATCACTGGACAGTGGTCAAAATTATCCTTAGAAGACTAAGGACATATTTCTTGGTTATGGAGGTGACAAAAATTCTTCGTAAAGGGTTACGTCGATGTAAGCTTTGACACTGATCCGGATGACTCTAAGTCTCAATCTAGATACATATTGAAAGTGGCAGCGAGTAGCTAGAGCAGCTCCATGCAGAGCATTGTAGACATAGAAAATTTGCAAAATACATACGGCTCTGAATGTGGCGGACCCATTGACTAAACTTCTCTCACAAGCAAAACATGATCACTCTTTGGGTGTTAATCACATAGCGATGTGAACTAGATTATTGACTCTAGTAAACCCTTTGGGTATTAGTCACATGGAGATGTGAACTAATCACATAAAGATGTGAACTATTGGTGTTAAATCACATGACGATGTGAACTAGATTATTGACTCTAGTGCAAGTAGGAGACTGAAGGAAATATGCCCTAAAGGCAATAATAAAGTTGTTATTTATATTTCCTTGTATCATGATAAATGTTTATTATTCATGCTAGAATTGCATTAACCGGAAACTTAGTACTTGTGTGAATACATAGACAAACAAAGTGTGCCTAGTATGCCTCTACTTGACTAGCTCGTTAATCAAAGATGGTTAAGTTTCCTAGCCATAGACATGTGTCGTCATTTGATGAATGGGATCACATCATTAGAGAATGATGTGATGGACAAGACCCATCCATTAGCTTAGCACTATGATCGTTTAGTTTATTGCTATTGCTTTCTTCGTGACTTATACATGTTCCTCAGCCTATGAGATTATGCAACTCCCGAATACCGGAGGAACACCTTGTGTGCTATCAAACGTCACAACGTAACTGGGTGATTATAAAGATGCTCTACAGGTGTCTCCGATGGTGTTTGTTGAGTTGGCATAGATCGAGATTAGGATTTGTCACTTCGATTGTCGGAGAGGTATCTCTGGGCCTTCTTGGTAATGCACATCACTACAAGCCTTGCAAGCAATGTAACTAATGAGTTAGTTGCAGGATGATGCATTACGGAACGAGTAAAGAGACTTGCCGGTAACGAGTTTGAACTAGGTATGATGATACCGACGATCGAATCTTGGGCAAGTAACATACCGATGACAAAGGGAACAACGTATTTTGTTGTGCGGTTTGACCGATAAAGATCTTCGTTGAATATGTAGTAGCCAATATGAACATCCAGGTTCGGTTATTGGTTACTGACCGGAGATATGTCTCGGCCATGTCTACATAGTACTCTAACCCGTAGGGTCCGCACGCTTAACGTTCGATGACGATTAGTATTATGAGTTTATGTGATTTGATGTACCGAAGGTTGTTTGGAGTCCTAGATGAGATCTCGGACATGAAGAGGAGTCTCGAAATGGTCGAGACATAAAGATTCATATATTGGAAGGCTACATTCGGACACCGAAATGGTTCGGGTCGTTTCGGAGTACCGGGGGTTACCGGAACCCTCCCCCCCCCCACGCGCGCGCGCGCCGCGGGAAGTTATTGGGCCTCATGGGCCTAGTGGTGGAAGAGAGGAGGCAGGCCAAGGTGTGGCGCGCGGCTCCCCTAGCCCAAACCTAATTGGACCAGGGCTAGGGGGCCGGCCCCCCCTTTCCTTCTCTTCTTCCTGTCCTTCCTTCTTGTCCTACTTGGACTAGGAAAGGGGGGAACCTACTCCTACTAGGAGTAGGATCCCCCCTTTGGGCGCGCCCCTTGTGGCCGGCCCTCCTCCTCCTTCCCTACTTTATATACGGGGGAGGGGCACTCCATAGACACACATGTTGATCTTTTAGCCATGTGCGGTGTCCCCTTCCACAGTTATACACCTCGGTCATATAGTGCTTAGGCGAAGCCTTGCACCGGTAACTTCATCATCATCGTCATCACGCCGTTGTACTGGCGGAACTCTCCCTCGGCCTCAACTGGATCAAGAGTTCGAGGGACGTCACCAAGCTGAACGTGTGCTGAATGCGAAGGTGCCGTACGTTCGGTGCTTGGATCGGTTGGATCGCGAAGACGTTCGACTGCATCAACCGCATTAATAAACGCTTCCGCTTTCGGTGTACGAGGGTACATAGACACACTCTCCCTTCTCGTTGCTATACATCTCCTAAATAGATCTTGCATGATCGTAGGTAAATTTTTTGAATACTGCGTTCCCCAACAGCCGTTGCTGTCATCCATTGTCTTTTCATGTGCACGAGACCTAGCCATACGTATGCACAAGTACGCATTCGAGACCCCGCCCGTATGTAGGTACGTGACCGTATTTTTTGACATGTGGTTGTACATACGTGTATACGCTTTAGATGAGACTGCCTGAATTGCTACCTCTGCTATTCATGTACTTCCTCGACTCCGGCGGTGGATCATACTCGGAAGCCATATCCTCTGCCCAGGTCCGGTGGTTCTGTAACCAGTCACAGTCCCTCAAATGGTAGGTTAAAAGTTAACTTGCAAAATTCTTACTCAACAACTGAGCTGACATAGTGACGTTGGCATGTTGATGTCGCACAATTTGGATTATCTTTGCGAGCTTCTGCAGGATCCCCGAGATCATCTTCTGGCACATACCAAGCACAGCGTACCTCAAGGTTGTTCCAAAGGCCAAGACTGAGATAAGAAAGCCCTTCGTTGGCTCCCTGAATGAGGAAGATGTGGCGCCACAGGTAGGGGTGGATTAACGAGCAGCTCAAAGCCCTTCGTTGGCTCCCTGAATGAGGAAGATGTGGCGCCACAGGTAGGGATGGATTAACGAGCACCTCGGCTCGTTAAGCTCGTGCTCGTTAATGCTCGACTCATTAAACTCGTTAAGATTAACGAGCAGAAAATCCTGCTAGGTTCGGCTTGTTTGAAACTCGTTAAGCTCGTGAGCGCTCACGAGCGCACGTTAACAGATTATAGTGTGCTATGATATTCAGGATGAATGTGTAGGTGTGATTTTCAAGATGAAATATGATGGCCAAAAAAGAAATGCATTACTTTGTTGCCTCATATGTTGACTAGATTTAAAGATGGGTTGAGGTGCTACAGAAAGTTTGTCACGTAAGATGAAAATATGTGTTGTGTTGTTACTAACGAGCTTAACGAGCTACTCGTAAAGCTCGTTAGCTCGTTCGTTAAGCTTAACGAGCTGAAATCAATGATTGGTTATGTTCATTAAGAAGCGAGTTACGAGCTTAACAAGCCAAACTATCGAGCGCTCATTAAGCTCGCGAGCTACGAGCTTTTTGTCCAGCCCTAGCCACAGGTAGCCGAGTGGGGTATGATTGACGCTCTTGCCAAGAGATCTTCAGTTAATGTATACTACTACTTTGTCTGAAACTCTGATCAACTACATGCCGGATCATCTCTCAAAGTTGTGTAATGTGGTTACCTTTTAACGTATACCTAGGCGATCTTCGTGGAGCACAACCACGGGCTCGACTCGTGCTGCCCGTCTGAGAAACTGTGGCTGTGTTTCACGCGGCACACGGGTCGGCGGATATGGTGACTGGCCGAGAGGAGCGAGGATAGTTCAGATCACCGAGAAGCCTTTCTCCGTCCACTCGTGGATACGGATGGAGAATGGAACGTCACACAGCCACATTATATTGTCTTAGCTTGATTCAGGTAGGATTCAGAATCGTCTGCACCATGATGTGTTGAGTTCGGAAAGTCCGCCACAATGCAAACAGTTTGTAACTTTGTATTTGATTTAGTTAGACTTCCGTGCAGGTGTCCTCTATGGATAATCTTGAGTTTGGTTCATGTTAGTGTTGTTATATCGGAGGGAGTAGTGTATTTGCTAATTTGGTTAGTGTACCAGATAGAAGTTGTTGGGCGCTTTGCCGCGGCGCCATTCTTCGTATGGGGTTTAAAAAAATTGAGCAGTTTTAACATGGTCCCTCTCCTCTTTTCACATGTTTAATTTTCATTGGTGTTTGTATTTTTTGAAAGGTGTTAGACGTTGTTAAAGAGCAGAAAGCTGGCGGAAAAACAGACCAAGGCAACCCTCCTCCATATCCATAGCGGTAGCGAAAATCGACAGAGGCAAGCACCACTCCCCTTCGCACACGCTTCGACCACATCTAGAGCCAGACGCACACACCATCGTATCAGCATGACGCACATCGATCAGCGCCGACACTTCAGTCTTCAAACACATAGAGCCAGACCAATACCCACAATTGTAGACACTTCAGTCTTCGGACACAGAGCCAGACCAACATCCACAGTGGCAGACACTTCAGTCTTCAAACACATAGAGCCAGACCAACATCCACGGTGGCAGCACACTGACCGGGTCTGGCTCTATGTAAGATTCAGACTCAAAATAGTTTTTCTATCGGAACTGGTATCTAGAGGTGAGACATCCACCTGTGACGTTGTTTTAGAGATCCATGCCCTTTTCGATGTATAAGAGAGAAATGAAATACTACCTCCGTGCTGGTTTATTGATCTTCATTGTATTTTGTGCTAAATTTTGATCATAAATTTAACTAACAAAATTTTGTGCATATCATAAAAAATTATATGATTGAAAAGTATGTTCAAATATGAATGCAACAATATATTTTTGTTGACATGCTGCAATACTTTTTTAGTTAAATATTCGGTCAAAATTTGACCTAAATTACAAAGAGGACCAATATACCAGGACGGAGGTAGTACCCAGGAATATGTGTGGGTCCATTTCATGCTATTGTCAGCTTTTGTCAGGAGAGAGAAAAAAAATAGTGCAGAGAAGGACCGGTATGCATGTTAAAATATTCTCTCTCTCTCTCTCTCTCGCTCAAAACTTCCATTTAATTTCATTGTCAAATTTTGGAAGATAGATATCTTTTGAATGAAAAACCCAATCTATTGATTTTTTTTATAGATTTGACTTCATAGCGAGAAGAGCTTCAGAACAAGATCAATTATGGATACATCGAAACTAATTTGAATTCGCTGATTTCAAAAAACATATTTCACTCAAACTGAAAAACATATTTCACTCATCTTAGAAATGATTTCAGTTGATTCAAAATAAAAACACACTCATTTAAAAAAAATAAGAATTCACTCATTTCAAATGACAGATTTCACGCATTTAAAAAAACATATTTCACCCACTTTTAAAAATCAACTCCATTACTTTCAAAAACTGGTTTACTTGTTTCATATAACAAATTTCACTTGCTTTGAAAAAAAAATCACGCATACTAAAATATTGATTACACTCATTTCAAAAGTCTGATTTCACTCATTCCAAAACCTAATTTCATTCGCATCACTCATCAATTAATATAATTTCACTCATTTAAAAAAATGGTTTCAATCACTAAGAGACCGATTTCACACTTTTAGCAAAAATAAATATTTCACTCGTTTGAAATAAATGATTTCAATTATTTCAAAAATTAATTTCACTCGCTTCATTAAGCAGATTTCGCTTATTTATAAAAAAGCTTTGAAATAATCAGAGCTTCAATTGTTTAAAATAACTAGTTTCAAAATTCTAAACAACAAGTTTCACATATTTCACACCGAAATATGTGTCATGTGTATCAGAAAAAGATTTCACTAGTTTCATAATTTTAGTTTCAGTTATTTCAGAAAGCGGATCTCACTTTTTTCAAAAAGATAACATTTTAGGGAACATTTTCAGTAGTTTCAACACAAGATTTCGCTCATTTTTAATCACTGGTTTCGCTCTCTTTTTTATGTTTCACTCATTTTCAGAAACAATTCCACTTATTTCGAAACATAGATTTTGAAATGTTGAAATTTGTAGGTGTTTAAATTAGATCCAAGATTGGTCTTGTTCTAAAGTTCTTGGCACCAGGCCTGCAACAACACAAATCATAAAGCTGCTGGATGGTGGATATTTCACCGTTAGGTACCACCACCGCTAGAACGGTCTTTGCGAATTCGGACTCGTCTGCATCTGCTTAGAGGATGGCAAATATATGGTTGGTGTCTAGACTGTATAATTTTGATTCTTGACAACAAAATTGTACGAGAAACTGCTTTGACCATAGACGTGAGTCCATGGTGTATGGTCTAGCGTATTTGCTAATATGGTCTATGGTCTAGTGTAGTACCTAAGATTTAGAGTGTCTTGTTTAAAAGAGCTAGTAAATTATTTTTTTGAATGCTTTGCTGCTTCATTCCCCATTCTTGAGCCTTTTTAATTTCTGGTTTTTTCTTTTGTTTGAGAGGTGTTGACGATCTGAAAGAGTAGTCAGCACGACAGAGCCTCCCTTTGGCGAGGAAGTAGCACGTCAACCCTCATCCACATCCACAGCGCCAGCAAAAATGAATAAATGCCATCACCACCCCCTTTCGCACAAGCATCTACCACATACGTAACTCAACACGCACCCAACATGGCACGCAATATGCACCGGTGCCGACACATCAGACACACGCCACAGATATCCGCAACTGGGCCCAATCCAAGGTTATTGATATCGTTTAAAAAAAAATTATACTGCACCTGGAGGAGGTGGGTGAAAACCGCCCATTTTGGATTTCTCAGTCAAATCACGGACGGAAAGCAAATTCCAAAATTTAAAATGTGGAACAAAATTTGAAAATTCAACCAAAATATTTTTTTCTTTTATCAATAAATAAATAAATTCCACAAAATTCTGATATTGTCCGGTGAATATTCTTAACGGGGATGGACGAACTTCATACCAAATTTGAAAATTTCAGGTGAAATCCAAAACCCTGGGCCCAACAGCCCTACACAACTCGACCATCCTGCATAAGAGTCTCCACACAAGGCTCCCTTTCGACGGCGTTAGGGCATCTCCAGCTGTTGGTCCCCCCCCCCCCCAGGACGCATAAAAATCGCCCCCTGGGGGCGAGCCGGCGATGTATTCGGCGCTGGGGGCGGTTTTGCGCCCAGTCGTCGCCCCCAGGCGTCGAAATTGGCCCACTTTGCAGCCCAATTTCGACGAATAAACGGCCCATATGGACGAGAATAGGCCCATATTCGGCGTGGTTTCGCCGTGTCTCGGCGTTCAATTATCAACACAATTATTTCTTATCACATATTTCATCATAGAAAAATCAAATACTTCAACAAAATACTACAACAACAAATAGTTCAATACAAATTATATTGTTCAACAAATAAAAACTCGTATTTCATCACGAGGCGTCCCCCTTGAGCCTCCATAGGTGCTCAATCAGATCTTTCTGCAGTTGATGATGCACCTGTGGGTCTCGGATCTCCTGACGCATACTGAGATAGGCAGTCCAAGTTGCCGGTAGCTGGTGATCAACTTCGGCTAGAGGACCCTGCCTGTAGTATGGTTCAGTGTCAAACACTGGGTCTTCTTGCTCGCTCTCGATGATCATGTTGTGCAAGATGACACAGCAAGTCATGATCTCCCACATTTGATCTTTCGACCAGGTCTGAGCAGGGTACCGAACAACAGCAAATCGAGATTGGAGCACACCAAATGCCCGCTCGACATCCTTCCGGCAAGCCTCCTGAACTTTCGCAAACCAGACGTTCTTGCCTCCTGGCACAGGGTTTGAGATCGTCTTCACAAATGTCGACCATCTCGAATAGATGCCGTCAGCTAGATAGTACCCCTTGTTGTATTGGTGCCCATTGATCTCGAAGTTCACCGGAGGAGAATGTCCCTCAACGAGCTTGGCAAAAACAGGAGAGCACTGCAGCACGTTGATGTCATTGTGAGTTCCTGGCATACCAAAGAAGGAGTGCCAAATCCAGAGGTCCTGTGTGGCTACCGCCTAAAGCACCACACTGCAACCGCCTTTGGCGCCTTTGTACATCCCCTGCCAACCAAATGGGCAGTTCTTCCATTTCCAATGCATGCAGTCGATGCTTCCAAGCATCCCAGGAAATCCTCTTGCTGCATTCTGGGCTAGGATCCGAGCAGTGTCTTCCGCATTGGGTGTTCTCCAGTATTGTGGCCCAAACACTGCCACCACTGCCCGACAGAACTTGTAGAAACACTCTATGCTGGTGGACTCGGCCATGCGCCCATGGTCGTCGAGTGAATCACTGGGAGCTCCATATGCAAGCATCCTCATCGCTGTCGTGCACTTCTGGATGGAGGTGAATCCAAGAGCACCAGTGCAATCCATCTTGCACTTGAAGTAGTTGTCGAACTCCCGGATGGAATTCACAATCCCGAGGAAGAGCTTTCGGCTCATCCGCTAACGGTGCCGAAATGTTCTCTCGCCATGAAGTGGAGCATCGGTGAAGTAGTCGGAGTAGAGCATGCAGTAGCCTTGCAGACGATGCCGGTTCTTTACTTTCACCCGCCCCGGCGCCGAGCCACCTCGCTGCGGCTTTTCACTGCTCGCCAGCAGCTGGGCAAGGGCGGCGAGCACCATCAGATGCTCTTCTTCCTGGACGTCGGCCGCGGCTTCCTCCTCCAGCAGCGCGGCGAGCTCTTCCTCCTCGTCCGAGTCCATCGCCGAGACGGGCAAATCGCCGAACACCTTGCGCTCGGTGGCCGTGAACCCGCCGTTAAACCGCGCCTCCGCGGCCGGAAACTGCGACCGGAAACGCCCAGCTGTTGCGGGAGGGGCTGCCGCGGCGAAGCGCTGCTATTTTCCGACGGGGAATGGCTATCTAGCGGAGTCGGGCGGCGGCCATCGCCGGGATACAGCTAGTGGTGGCCGAGGACGCGGGGGGTGCGAGGCGAGTCGGGGATGAAAACCTTGACTTTTCCCCTGGCGGTGTGGGCCAGGCGTGCTTTTCCCTAGTGCCGGAGCCCCCAACGGCTCCCCAGCGCGCCGGGTTCGGCCTGTGACCGCCGGGGAAAAAAAGGTCCGAACCGACGATTTTCGGCGTCCTGGGGACGCGACTGCGCCGTTTTTTCGGCGTCGGCGCCGAAAAAGTGGCCTGGGGGGGCCTGTTGGGGGCGTGGCTGGAGATGCCCTTAGTCCCATGTTGAGACCTAGTCCGCATACAATTAGGAGTAGTATATATGAATTTAAGTCCGCGACCTACTAGGCTAGCTGGCTAAAACTTTGGGTGGTGTATATATGCGCAGCTGGTTGAAGCATCGTGGTCGGAATCGACAAAGGAAGAAAAGAATAAAGAGCTGTGATACGCGCCGGATCGATCAAGTTAGTAGATTATTCTGCGGCAACACGCCGCACGGTGCGAATTGGAGAGCACGATCGATAAGTAAGCTCACGTGAGAATTTTCACTTCGACGACGCCGCAATGAGAATCAGCCTGCCGGAGGAGCTGCACTTGGAGATCCTCCGGCGCCTCTCCCGGACTCCCCAGGTGCTCGCCCGTGCCTCCGCCGTTTGCAGGGAGTGGCGCCACGTCGTGAACGACACTGAGTTCCTCCGCGAGCTGTACCGTGCGTGTTGCGGGGCACCTGTCACTGTGGGCTTCTTCCACAACGCCTACCAGGACGAGTACCCCCACAGGTTCGTGCACATGGACGCAGATGACCGTGCCGGAATCTCCGTCGAGTACATCGACCGGACGGACGACTGGCAGTTCGTCGACTGCCGCCATGGCCGTGTCCTCCTAAAAAATAGGAGGAATCATCGGTTCCTACTGTGGCACCCTCTTACTGGCATCCGCCACCTCGTTCTAGAGACACCGGCATTTGGTACACCAGACAAGACTAGCGTCACATTGATATGTGACTGTGCCACCACCGGGGTCAGCGGTGACAATGCCGACAAATTAGACCATCCAACGTTCGTGCCACGCGAACCACTTCGGCGTGGCCGTCGTGTACAACCACACGGACTCTTACATCCACGCGGACTCAGGGTGCTTGAAGGCCACCATATACTCTTCAGTCACCCGTCTATGGAGCTCGCCGGTGGTTCTACAGACGCCAATACATCAGATCCGCCCAGACCCATGTGCGGTCGTCGGCAAAACCTTGTACCAACCACTATGCGACTATCTAGTTAGAATAAATTCGAGGTATACCGTCGATCATCCAAGGACCAAGCAATCACATAAGCACGACACCGAGATTTGTTAACGAGGTTCATCGATATGGCTACATCCCCGGGGCTTGACTACGGGCGCTCCTCCCCGTGACACCGTCACAATACCGCACCCGGCCACCCGGGCGCCGGCACACGCCGCCGGCTCCCCCTTGCGCGCCTGTGCTATTATGTTGGCATACGTTACATCGTGTGTCTACCCCCGCTATATATGAGAGGTCTAAGATACAAGTGTCCTATTCGGAGACAACTCCACATCCTATGTAAACACAGTACAACTCCTAGTCCAACTGTAACCTACCTTGTACACTATATTCGACACAACTCCAACATATGATATAGAGCAAGGGAGCCTGACCACATTCGAGCGGCCAAAGTGCGGCAATATTCGTCTTTTTAAGGCAGATGACGGCGTGCTTGGACTCGTCGGGGTGTTGGGTTTCACATTGCGCTTGTGGGCATGATACGCAGATGCTTGGGTCATGCAGAAGACAATTGATCTAAGCAAGATTTTTCCTGGTCTGTTGACTGTTGACGGCGCCATCGCCTGGTTCTGATCCTCGCTTCAGCCTTTTGCCGCCAGTGAAGATCATCGGGGTTGCCGATCAAGGAGGTGTGTTGTTTATGTGGACCATGATCGGCATATTCATGCTTTGTCCTGAATCCATGGAGGTCAAGATGGTGCACGACACTACTCCCTACATGAATATCGTTTATCCTTATGGTGACTTTTATCTCCCACCGCTACCCACACGTAAAAGCTGCGACATAGGGCCCATAGCACCTGACAACGCCCATGATCATTGAGATATGTTCCTGGTGCTACAAAGTGTGGTCTTTCATCATTATCTCGTTTCTTTGATTAACATTTTGTTATGTTTTAGCAATTTTTTTGATTCTACACTACATTATGAAATAGAGTTATTTATTTTACCGCCATCAAAGTAATATGAACATGGTCCTCATTGAGTAATTCCAGCCACCAAAAATTGTGTAGACGCACATGGCCCAGACGTGATATCTACGTGATCCGTAAACTATACACACACCAAGCAAATAGCATGTCACCAAGCCATTGGTCGCATGGTGAGAGAAGATGCCACCTGCGAAATCACACGTTGGAGACAAATTCGGCAATCCTAGGCTTACATCGCTTGTCTCTATTAGTGGTAAACCTGGGCACCCAAGACAATACACCACAAGGTGTCACTATACCACCAAGTCCATGATTATCACATACAAAGTGCTACACACCATCTTCATAGAGCGGCGTCACAATGAATGATCACTGCCACCGTTGCAATGCTCCGCCACGATACCTCAACCACCCAAAAGAGGGCACAAGTGTTCGGATATGCCATTTTGCTTTTCTCCTTATGTTACTTTCTCACTGTGTTTTAGAGGAGTTTTTCGTGGCACGTCACAATGCACCCTTTTCGCTTTATGAGTTTAGTCTCAAGGTTCTCACATAAGGTGCTACATGAGGCAATATCTATTCATTAGCATACGTCATACGTACTTTCTATTTTTCCCACCGGAGTTTTTAAAGGAAGTATACAAGGCACATATCTATTCATCTCTAAATTCAGTAATGAGATTATTTTTGTCCTATCTGGATTTCTCTCATATGAGTTATCAAGGAAATAATAATCATTATTATTTTTCTCATTTTCTTCTTATTTCCCCGTAGTGTTTAAAGGAGATTTAACGACATATCAAATACATCTCTACTCATATTTTTTCCACCGGGTTTTTGGGGGAGAGATTCTCATGATCGAAGTCCATCAAGATTAGAATGAGACATTCAACCACTCAAGGCTATATGATTATGTTCAGGACAATGAAATCTACGACGACAATGTTGACCAAGGCGGAGTGTTAGGAATAGTCACACTTAGCTTTAGACTTAGGCTAACTTACAATTACCATACTATTTACGCTAACTATTAGCAGTTAGAGTTTTGCTTTGTTCAAATGCTACTTTCTAGAGAAGCGTCGTTGCACCTGTCTTGAAAAGTCGCAAAGCCTTGTAAGTGACACGTTTAGTGTCTGTACAGGGGGTATAGTTACCCTAGATTCTATGATCTATAAAGCATACGATTCCTCTCAATCTTTTATTTTTAAATAGATAGCATGCCTCAATGTCCTTCGGCCTAGGTGGACTATGCATGGCGTTTCACCATCTTATTGGGAGCCTTGTGCTGGGCCTGTGAGCTGCTTTGCAACCATGGAAAAAAATCGTCAAAATTTTGCGGATTTTCAATAATTTTGGGGGTGAGAAAAATACTTTTGTTTTGTTCAAAGAAATACCTTATTTAAAATTGTTCTTATAAAATACCGAGGAATCCCACATTTGACAAGCTCGTTTGTATAGTGCAGTGGTAGGCAGCAGTTATCTCATACTTCATGTCTATGGTGGGAGCACGAACTGATCATAGCTCAAATGGTTAGGTTTCTTGTGGTGTAACCAACCCATCAGAATTCTAGTACTAAACTTGGGGGTGACATCTTCATCAACTTGGTCGCTCCTAGGTTACCTGAAAATGCTGCTGTTGTGCACACGATGGATATGGAAGTGGCAGTTACTTCACATACGTTGGCCCCTAGTGGCCCAGCGTGTGTTGCAGGTCCTGCCAATATGCCAAAAGATTTGAAGGGGCTACCTGATGCTTTACATCCTAAGCAGCCATTGGGAGATGCTGAGGGTGATCATGTCCAGGACAAACGGGAGGGTGCTGCTGCTGTTGGAGTACAACCGCGTACTCTGACTGCTACTGGAGTTCAGAGGTGGAAAAGGCTTCATCGACAAGAACGGGATGAGAAGGCTATGTTACAGTCTGCGTATGTTAAACATGCAATTTTTGGTGTGCCCACCCCACCGAACAGTGGCAGCTAGCTCTCTAGTCGCAAGGCGGCCTTCGTTGCTATGCTTGAAAGTACGGCGGGAAGCAAGAGGCGTTGTCAAGATGATCAAGACCTTATTCTCACCATTAACACCACTAGTACGGATAGCTTAGAGGGTAGGGGTGATATGGATATGAATGTTTCATGTAAAAGAGTGTGTGTTGAGAGAGTTGAAACTGTAGTAGGCTTAGATGGGTCTACTGTGCATGTAACAGAGGAAGTAGATGGGGGTGAGGGGGTGGTTGATGGCAAAGGGAGAGAATCTGTACGGGAGGAGAGAGATGTTGAGGACACAACCAAGGAAGCTACCGGCCCTGGGGCTGCCGGTTAACTAACGGGCACGACTGATGACGCCTATCAGGATCCATGAAAATGATTAGTTGGAACTGTCGAGGGTTGGGTCGCCCTCAGACAGTGCAAGAGCTTGTGTGTCTCACAATGACACACTTGTTGGGGAATGTAGTAATTTCAAAATTTTCCTACGCACACGCAAGATCATGGTGATGCATAGCAACAAGAGGGGAGAGTGTTGTCCACGTACCCTCGTAGATCGAAAGCGGAAGCGTTAGCACAACGCGGTTGATGTAGTTGGACGTCTTCACGATCCGACCGATCAAGTACCGAACGTACGACACCTCCGAGTTCAGCACACGTTCAGCCCGATGACGTCCCTCGAACTCTGATCCAGGCGAGTGTTGAGAGAGAGTTTCATCAGCACGACGGCGTGGTGACAATGATGATGTTCTACCCACGCAGGGCTTCGCCTAAGCACCGCTACAGTATTATCGAGGTGGACTATGGTGGAGGGGGGCACCGCACACGGCTAAAAGATCAAACGATCAATTGTTGTGTCTATGGGGTGCCCCCTTGCCCCCGTATATAAAGGAGCAAGGGGGGGGGGTGCGGCCGGCCTAGAGAGGGGCGCGCCAGGAGGAGTCCTACTCCTACCGGGAGTAGGACTCCCCCCCTTTCCTTGTTGGACTAGGAGAGAGAGGGGAAAGAGGTGGAGAAGAAGAAGGAAGGGGGGGGGGGGCGCCGCCCTCCTCTCCTTGTACTATTCGGACTAGGGGGGAGGGGGCGCGGCCCATGCCCTGGCCGCCTCTCCTCTCTTTCCACCAAGGCCCACTAAGGCCCATTAAGTTCCTGGGGGGTTCCGGTAACCTCCCGGTACTCTGGTAAAATCCTGATTTCACCCGGAACACTTCCGATATCCAAACATAGACTTCCAATATATCAATCTTCATATCTCGACCATTTCGAGACTCCTCGTCATGTCCGTGATCACATCCGGGACTCTGAACAACCTTCGGTACATCAAAACATATAAACTCATAATATAACAATCATCGAAACGTTAAGCGTGCGGACCCTACGGGTTCGAGAACTATGTAGACATGACCGAGACACGTCTCCGGTCAATAACCAATAGTGGAACCTAGATGTTCATATTGGCTCCCACATATTCTACGAAGATCTTTATCAGTCAGACCGCATAACAATATACGTTGTTCCCTTTGTCATCGGTATGTTACTTTCCCAAGATTCGATCGTCGGTATCTCAATACCTAGTTCAATCTCATTACCGGCAAGTCTCTTTACTCGTTCCGTAATACATCATCCCGCAACTAACTCATTAGTTGCAATGCTTGCAAGGCTTAAGTGATGTGCATTACCGAGGGGGCCCAGAGATACCTCTCTGACAATCAGAGTGACAAATCCTAATCTTGAAATACGCCAACCCAACAAGTACCTTCGGAGACACCTGTAGAGCACCTTTATAATCACCCAGTTACGTTGCGACGTTTGGTAGCACACAAAGTGTTCCTCCGGTAAACGGGAGTTGCATAATCTCATAGTCATAGGAACATGTGGAAGTCATGAAGAAAGCAATAGCAACATACTAAACGATCAAGTGCTAAGCTAACGGAACGGGTCAAGTCAATCACATCATTCTCCTAATGATGTGATCCCGTTAATCAAATTACAACTCATGTCTATGGTTAGGAAACATAACCATCTTTGATCAACGAGCTAGTCAAGTAGAGGCATACTAGTGACACTCTGTTTGTCTATGTATTCACACATGTATTATGTTTCCGGTTAATACAATTATAGCATGAATAATAAACATTTATCATGATATAAGGAAATAAATAATAACTTTATTATTGCCTCTAGGGCATATTTCCTTCAGTCTCCCACTTGCACTAGAGTTAATAATCTAGTTCACATCGCCATGTGATTTAACATCAATAGTTCACATCACCATGTGATTAACACCCATAGTTCACATCGTCATGTGACCAACACCCAAAGGGTTTACGAGAGTCAATAATCTAGTTCACATCGATATGTGATTAACACCCAAAGAGTACTAAGGTGTGATCATGTTTTGCTTGTGAGAGAAGTTTTGTCAATGGTCTGCCACATCTAGATCCGTAAGTATTTGCAAATTTCTATGTCAACAATGCTCTGCATGGAGCTACTCTAGCTAATTGCTCCCACTTTCAAAATGTATCCAGATTGAGACTTGGAGTCATCTGGATCAGTGTCAAAATTTGCATCGACGTAACCCTTTGCGACGAACCTTTTGTCACCTCCATAATCGAGAAACATATCCTTATTCCACTAAGGATAATTTTGACCGCTATCCAGTGATCTACTCCTAGATCACTATTGTACTCCCTTGCCAAAAATAGTGTAGGGTATACAATAGATCTGGTACACAGCATGGCATACTTTATAGAACCTATGGCTGAGGCATAGGGAATGACTTTCATTCTCTTTCTATCTTCTACCGTGGTCGGGCTTTGAGTCTTACTCAATTTCACACCTTGTAACACAGGATAGAACTCTTTCTTTGACTGTTCCCTTTTGAACTACTTCAAAATCTTGTCAAGGTATGTACTCATTGAAAAAACTTATCAAGCGTCTTGATCTATCTCTATAGATCTTGATGCCCAATATGTAAGCAGCTTCACCGAGGTTTTTCTTTGAAAAACTCCTTTCAAACACTCCTTTATGCTTTGCAGAATAATTCTACATTATTTTAGATCAACAATATGTCATTCACATATACTTATCATAAATGCTGTAGTGCTCCCACTCACTTTCTTGTAAATACAGGCTTCACCGCAAGTCTGTAAAAAACTATATGCTTTGATCAACTTATCAAAGCGTATATTCCAACTCCGAGATGCTTGCACCAGTCCATAGATGGATCGCTAGAGCTTGCATATTTTGTTAGCACCTTTAGGATTGACAAAACCTTCTGGTTGCATCATATACAACTCTTTCTTTAATAAATCCTTTAAGGAATGTAGTTTTGTTTATCCATTTGCCAGATTTCATAAAATGTAGCAATTTGCTAACATGATTCGGACAGACTTAAGCATCGCTACGAGTGAGAAAATTTCATCAGTCAACACCTTGAACTTTGTCAAAAACCTTTTTCGACGAGTCTAGCTTTGTAGATAGTAACACTACTCTCAGCGTTCGTCTTCCTCTTGAAGATCCATGTATTTTCTATGGCTTGCCAATTGATGTCTACTACACAACCTTTTTCTTGTAGACGTTGTTGGGCCTCCAAGTGCAGAGGTTTGTAGGACATTAGCAAATTTCCCTCAAGTGGATGACCTACTGCTACTTACTAGTAGCGCGGGATTTTAACCCTCGCTACTACTAAGTTGATACTAGTAGCGCGGGTTTTTAACCCTCGCTGCTACTAAGCGATCTCTACCGTGCCCTCCCGAGACATGCCATAGTAGTAGCGAGGGGTACAAACCCGCGCTACTACTAAGCTGATAGTAGTAGCGCGGTTTTACACCCCTCGCTACTACTAAGTACGAGGTAGGTGAAATCCTCGTATCCTCAGCCGAATCCGTCCTCTCTCCCTCACTTTCCCCCTCTCTCACTTTCCTCGTCTCTCCCTCATACTCTAGCGGTGGCCGCCGCTGGTACACTCTGCTTTCTTCGCCCCCTCCCTCTCCGAGATTCCTTCGGTGGGCGGTCAAGATGCGGAAGCGCGACCATGACATCCTCCTCCTCGCCTCCTTCACCATCTTCTTCTTGCTCCAGGTCAGCCCTCCTCCCCCCTCTCCGATTTGATCCGGAATGCTAGCTGACCCATCCCCCTCCTCCTCCGGCAGCACGAGGGCGACTTCTCGTTCTGGAAGACGTGGACCGCCTCCTGCCGCCGCTCGTCGCCGACCTCAACGGCGACGGCCGCCGCGAGGTGTTGCTCCCCACGCACGATGCCAAGATGCAGGTCCTCCAGCTCCTGGCTCACGCCGGGCTGGCCTCCGCGGCCGCCCTCGACGGCTTCCACGAGGCACGCGTCATGGACGAGATCTCCCTGCTCCCGGCCAACGTGCGCGCGTCATGGGTCGAGATTTTTTTTTTGGTTTTTCAAATTAATAGTAGTAGCGCGGGTCACAGACACACGCTACTACTAACACACGTACTAGTAGCGCGGGATGCACCGTGCTACTACTACTAGTTAGCTGTAGCGTCGTAGTAGTAGCGCAGGCACCCGCGCTACTACTAGCTTTTAACCCGCGCTACTACTAGGCTTTTTCCTACTAGTGGTAGGAGGCGTAGGGTGAAGATGGTCTCTCTCAAGCAACCCTGCAACCAAATAACAAAGAGTCTGTTGTGTCCCCAATGCACCCAATACAATGGTAAATTGTATAGGTGCACTAGTTCGACGAAGAGATGGTGATACAAGTGCAATATGGATAGTAGATAATAGTTTTTGTAATATGAAAATATAAAAATATCAAGGTAACTAATGATAAACATGAGCGTAAATGGTATTGCAATGCTAGGAAACAAGGCCCAGGGTTCATACTTTCACTAGTGCAAGTCCTCTCAACAATAATAACATAATTGGATCACAAAACTATCCCTCAACATGCAACAAAGAGTCACTCCAAAGTCACTAATAGCGGAGAACGAACGAAGAGATTATGGTAGGGTACGAAACCACCTCAAAGTTATTCTTTCCAATCAATCCGTTGGGCTATTCCTATGAGTGTCACAAACAGCCCTAGAGTTCGTACTAGAATAACACCTTAAGACACAAATCAACCAAAACCCTAATGTCACCTAGATACTCCAATGTCACCTCAGGTATCTGTGGGTATGATTATACGATATGCATCACACAATCTCAGATTCATCTATTCAACCAACACATAGAACCTCAAAGAGTGCCCCAAAGTTTCTACAGGAGAATCATGACAAAAACGTGTGCCAACCCCTATGCATAGGTTCATGGGCGGAACCCGCAAGTTGATCACCAAAACATACATCAAGTGAATCCCGTGATATCCCATTGTCACCACAGATACGCACGACAAGACATACATCAAGTGTTCTCAAATCTTTAAAGACGCAATCCGATAAGATAACTTCAAAGGGGAAACTCAATCCATTACAAGAGAGTAGAGGGGGGATAAAACATCATAAGATCCAACTATAATAGCAAAGCTCGCGATACATCAAGATCGTATCACCTCAAGAACACGAGAGAGAGAGAGAGATCAAACACATAGCTACTGGTACATACCCTCAGCCCTGAGGGAGAACTACTCCCTCCTCGTCATGGAGAGCACCGGGATGATGAAGATGGCCACCGGAGAGGGATTGCCCCCTCCGGCAGAGTGCCGGAACGGGTCTAGATTGGCTTTCGGTGGCTACGAAGGCTTCTGGCTATGGAACTCCCGATCTATTTGTGCTCCTTGATGTTTTTAGGGTATATGGAGATATATAGGAGGAAGAAGTACGTCAGGGGAGCCACGAGGGGCCCCCGAGGGTGGAGGGCGCGCCCAGCGGGGTGGGCGCGCCCCCTGCCTCGTGGCTTCCTCGTTGCTTCCCTTACGTGAACTCCAAGTCTCCCGGGTTGCTTTCCTTCCAAAAATAAGTTCCGTGAAGTTTTAGGTCAATTGGACTCCGTTTGATTTTCCTTTTCTGCGATACTCTAAAACAAGGAAAAACAAAAACTGGCACTGGGCTCTAGGTTAATAGGTTAGTCCCAAAAATCATACAAAATAGCATATAAATGCATATAAAACATCCAAGGTTGATAATATAATAGCATGGAACAATCAAAAATTATATATATGTTGGAGACGTATCAGCATCCCCAAGCTTAATTCCTGCTCGTCCTCGAGTAGGTAAATGATAAAAACAGAATTTTTGATGTGGAATGCTACCTAACATATTTATCCATGTAATTCTCTTTCCTGTGGCAAGAATATTCAGATCCATAAGATTCAAGACAAAAGTTTAATATTGACATAAGAATAATAATACTTCAAGCATACTAACAAAGCAATCATGTCTTCTAAAAATAACATGGCCAAAGAAAGCTATCCCTACAAAATCATATAGTCTGGCCATGCTCTATCTTCACCACACAAAATATTTAAATCATGCACAACCCTGATGACAAGCCAAGCAATTGTTTCATACTTTTGATGTTCTCAAACATTTTCAATCTTCACGCAATACATGAGCGTGAGCCATGGACATAGCACTATAGGTGGAATAGAATGGTGGTTGTGGAGAAGACAAAAAGGAGAAGATAGTCTCACATCAATGCTACCTCTTGAGCTTGCGTTGGATTTCCCCAAAGAGGAAAGGATGATGCAGCAGAGTAGCGTAAGTATTTCCCTCAGTTTTTGAGAACCAAGGTATCAATCCAACAGGAGTCCACGCTCAAGTCCCTTGTACCTGCACAAAACGATAGCTACTCGCAACCAACGCTATTAGGGGTTGTCAATACCTTCACAGTCAGATACGAGAGTGAGATCTGATAGATATAATATTTTTGGTATTTTTGATATAGAGATGCAAAGTAAAAAGTAAAGGCAAAGTAAAAAAGCAAAGCAAGATTAAAGTGATGGAGATTGATATGATGAGAATATACCTGGGGGCCATAGGTTTCACTAGTGGCTTCTCTCAAGAGCATAAGTATTCTACGGTGGGTGAACAAATTACTGTTGAGCAATTGACAGAATTGAGCATAGTTATGAGAATATCTAGGCATGATCATGTATATAGGCATCACGTCTGTGACAAGTAGACCGAAATGATTCTGCATCTACTACTATTACTCCACTCATCGACCGCTATCCAGCATGCATCTAGAGTATTAAGTTAAAATTAGAGTAACGCTTTAAGCAAGATGACATGATGTAGAGAGATAAATTCATGCAATATGAAATAAACCCCATCTTGTTATCCTCGATGGCAACGATACAAGACGTGCCTTGCTGCCCCTTCTGTCACTGGGAAAGGACACCGCAAGATCGAACCCAAAGCTAACACTTCTCCCATGGCAAGAACTACCAATCTAGTTTGCCAAACCAAACGGATAATTCGAAGAGACTTGCAAAGATAACCAATCATACATAAAAGGTCTGAGGTAAACTACTCACACTTTATCAGAGGGGCTAGGATGATGTAGAAGCCCTCCGTGATGATGGCCCTCTTCCGGCGGAGCTCCGGAATAGGCCCAAAGATGGGATCTCGTGGATACGGAAAGTTGCGGCGGCGGAATTAGGTTTTTGGCTCCTGTTCTGATCGTTTGGGGGTACGTGTGTATATATAGGAGCAAGGAGAACGTCGGTGGAGCACCGAGGGGCCCACGAGGCAGGGGGCGCCCTAGGGGGGCGCCCCCCACCCTCGTGACCTCCTCTTTGACTCCCTGGAGTAGGGTCCAAGTCTCCTGGATCACGTTCGGTGAGAAAATCACGTTCCCTAAGATTTTATTCCGTTTGGACTCCGTTTGATATTCTGTTTCTCTGAAACACTAAAATAGGCAAAAAAACAACAATTCTGGGCTGGGCCTCCGGTTAATAGGTTAGTCCCAAAAATAATATAAAAGTGGAAAATAAAGCCCAATATAGTCCAAAACAGTAGATAATATAGCATGGAGCAATCAAAAATTATAGATATGTTGGAGACGTATCAGGCATCCCCAAGCTTAATTCCTGCTCGTCCTCGAGCAGGTAAATGATAAAAAGAGAATTTTTGATGCGGAGTGCTACTTGGCATAATTTCAATGCAAATCTTCTTAATTGTGATATGAATATTCAGATTAGAAAGGTTCAAGACAAAAAGTTTATATTGACATAAAAATAATAATACTTCAAGCATACTAACAAAGCAATTATGTCTTCTCAAAATAACATGGCCAAAGAAAGTTATCCCTACAAAATCATATAGTCTGGCTATGCTCCATCTTCACCACACAAAGTATCTAAATCATGCACAACCCCGATGACAAGCCAAGCAATTGTTTCATACTCTAATTTTTTCAAAACTTTTTCAATCTTCATGCAATACATGAGCGTGAGCCATGGATATAGCACTATAGGTGGAATAGAATGGTGGTTGTGGAGAAGACAAAATGGAGGGGAAGATAGTCTCATATCAACTAGGCGTATCAACAGGCTATGGAGATGCCCATCAATAGATATCAATGTGAGTGAGTAGGGATTGCCATGCAACGGATGCAATAGAGCTATAAATGTATGAAAGCTCAAAAAGAAACTAAGTGCGTGTGCATCCAACTTGCTTGCTCACGAAGACCTAGGGCAATTTGAGGAATCCCATCATTGGAATATACAAGCCAAGTTCTATAATGTAAAATTCCCACTAGTATATGAAAGTGACAACATATGAGACTCTCTATATGAAGAACATGGTGCTACTTTGAAGCACAAGTGTGGAAAAAGGATAGTAGCATTGCCCTTTTTTTGGGCCTTCTTTTTTTTCTTTGGCCTTTCTCTCTTTTTTTTATTGGGACAATGCTCTATTAAATGATGATCATCACACTTTTATTTATTTACAACTCAATGATTACAACTCGATTCTAAAACAAAGCATGACTCTATATGGATGCCTCTGGCGGTGTACCGGGATATGCAATGAATCAAGAGTGACAAGTATGAAGAAATTATGAGCGGTGGCTTTGCCACAAATACTATGTCAACTACATCATCATGCTAAGCAATAGGACAATGATGAATGTGTCATGATGAACTAGATGGTGGAAAGTTGCATGGCAATATATCTCGGAATGGCTATGGAAATGCCATAATAGGTAGGTATGGTGGCTGTTTTGAGGAAGGTATATGGTAGGTGTATGATACCGGCGAAAGGTGCGCGGTATTAGAGAGGCTAGCAAAGGTGGAAGGGTGAGAGTGCGTATAATCCATGGACTCAACATTAGTCATAAAGAACTCATATACTTATCGCAAAAATCTAGAAGTTATCAAAGCAAAGTATTACGCGCATGCTCCTAGGGGGATAGATTGGTAGGAAAAGACCATCACTCGTCCACGACCACCACTCATAAGGAAGACAATCAATAAATAAATCATGCTCCGACTTCATCACACAACGGTTCACCATACGTGCATACTACGGGAATCACAAACTTTAACACAAGTATTCTTTAAATTCACAACTACTCCACTAGCATGACTTTAATATTATCACCTCCATATCTCAAAACAATTATCATGCTTCAATCTTTTCTTAGTATTCAACACACTTAAAAGAAAGTTTCACAAATCTTGAATACCAAGTATATTATTATTAGGCAAATTACCATGCTATTAAGAGACTCTCAAAATAATTTAAGTGAAGCATGAGAGATCAATAGTTTCTTTAAAACAAATCCACCACTGTGCTCTAAAAGATCTAAGTGAAGCACATAGAGCAAAATTATAACGCTCAAAAGATATAAGTGAAGCACATAGAGCAAAACTACATAGCTCAAAAGATATAAGTGAAGCACATAGATTATTCTATCAAATTTTAGTTCATGTATGGATCTCTCAAAAGGTGTGTACAGCAAGGATGATTGTGGCATACTAAGACACAAAGACACAAATAATACAAGATGCTCCAAGCAAAACACATATCATGTTGGTGAATAAAAATATAGCTCCAAGTAAATTACCGATGGAAGTGGACGAAAGAGGGGATGCCTCCCGGGGCATCCCCAAGCTTTGACTTTTTGGTGTCCTTGGATTACCTTGGGGGTGCCATGGGAATCCCCAAGCTTAGGCTCTTGCCACTCCTTGTTCCATAATCCATCACAAGAATTCGCCCTATAGTGAGTCGTATTACAATTCACTGGCCGTCGTTTTACAACGTCGTGACTGGGAAAACCCTGGCGTTACCCAACTTAATCGCCTTGCAGCACATCCCCCTTTCGCCAGCTATAATGAACTAATTATTTATTTAAATTGGTGTTAAACCTACTGTATTCCAACTACTCTATGGATTATAAACTATTTTACTAGCCATAGATTCATCAAAATAAGCAAACAACACACGAAAAACAGAATCTGTCAAAAACAGAACAGTCTGTAGTAATCTGTAGGTAGCGCAAGATCTGGAACCCCAAAAATTCTAAAATAAATTTCTGGACGTGAGTAATTTATCTATTAATCATCTTCAAAAAGAATTCACTAAATATCACTCTTCAAATAAAAATTACCGCAGTTCTCGTGAGCGCTAAAGTTTCTGTTTTTTACAGCAAGTTCAACAAGACTTTCCCCAAGTCTTCCCAACGGTTCTACTTGGCACAAACACTAATTAAACACAAAACACACAATCAAAAAAGAGGCTAAATAATTTATTTATTACTAAGCAGGAGAAAAAATTAAGGAATAAAAATAAAATTGGGTTGCCTCCCAACAAGCGCTATCGTTTAACGCCCCTAGCTAGGCATAAAAGCGAGGATAGATCTAGGTATTGCCATCTTTGGTAGGCAATCCATAAGCGGCTCTCATGATAGTTTCATATGGCAATTTTATTCTGTTTCTTGGAAAGTGTTTCATGCCCTTTTTTAATGGAAATTGAAATCTAATATTCCCTTCCTTCATATCAATAATCGCACCAACCGTTCTAAGGAAAGGTCTACCAAGAATAATAGGGCAAGAAGGATTGCAATCTATATCAAGAACAATGAAATCTATGGGCACATAATTTCTATTTGCAACAATAAGAACATCATTAATCCTTCCCATAGGTTTATTAATAGTGGAATCCGCAAGACGCAAGTTTAGAGAGCAATCATCAAAATTACGGAAATCTAGCAAATCACACAAAGTCTTGGGAATAGTAGAGACACTAGCACCCAAAACACACAAAGCATAAAACTCATGATCTTTAATTTTAATCTTAATAGTTGGTTCCCACTCATCATAGAGTTTTCTAGGGATCGAAACTTTCAACTCAAGTTTTTCTTCATAAGATTGCATCAAGGCATCAATGATATGTTTAGTAAACGCTTTATTTTGACTATAAGCGTGAGGAGATTTTAGCACGGATTGCAACAAGGAAATACAATCAATTAAAGAGCAACTTTCATAATTAAATTCCTTGAAATCCAATATAGTGGGTTTAGCAACATTTAGGGTTTTGATTTCTTTAATCCCACTTTTATCAAATTTAGCATCAAGATCAAAAGATTCAGAATTATTGGAACGCCTTCTAGGTAAAGGTGGATCGTATTCAGTCCCATCATTATCAAGATTCATATTGCAAAACAAAGATTTAATAGGGGACACATCAATAACTTTTAGATCTTCATCATTATTTTCGTAGGAATTCGGTTTAGAGGCCATCTTATTGACTAAGGTGGCTTGCATATCCGAAATTTCAGTAGTCATCTTTTCTAGACGAGCAATTTGGGATCTTATACCATCAAATTCTATAGACATATCATCAAGATCTTTATTCATATAACTCATAAAACTTTTTTGTTCTTTAAGCTCATTTCTAAAGAAATTATTATGCTCAAATTGCAAGACCATAAACTTCCTAACGTTGTTTTCGATCTCCTCTAACCTTTTAAGGTGAAGATCACCAAATCTCGGTTGAGCCATCGCGACAGAAAAGCAATCTAACACACGAGATAACAAAAAGCAAGCGGGCAAAAGAGGCAAATAGAGAGGGAGGATAGAGAGAGAGAGGGCGAATAAAACGGCAAGGGTGAATTGGGGGGAGAGGAAAACGAGAGGAAAATGGCAAATAATGTAATGCGAGAGATAGGGATTGTGATGGGTACTTGGTATGTTGACTTTTTGCGTAGAGTCCCCGGCAATGGCGCCAGAAATGGCTTGTTGTCGGGAGTCAAATCTTGACTTGCGCGAACCTCCGCGGCAACGGCGCCAGAAATTCTTCTTGCTACCTCTTGATCTTGCGTTGGATTTCCCCGAAGAGGAAAGGATGATGTAGCAGAGTAGCGTAAGTATTTCCCTCAGTTTTTTAGAACCAAGGTATCAATCCAGTAGGAGGCCACGCTCAAGTCCCTTGTACCTGCACAAAACGATAGCTACTCGCAACCAACGCGATTAGGGGTTGTCAATCCCTTCACGGTCACTTACGAGAGTGAGATCTGATAGATATAATATTTTTGGTATTTTGGTATAAAGATGCAAAGTGAAAAGTAAAGGCAAAGTAAAAACAAAGCAAGATTAAAGTGATGGAGATTGATATGATGAGAATAGACCAGGGGGCCATAGGTTTCACTAGTGGCTTCTCTCAAGAGCATAAGTATTCTACGGTGGGTGAACAAATTACTGTTGAGCAATTGACAGAATTGAGCATAGTTATGAGAATATCTAGGCATGATCATGTATATAGGCATCACGTCCGTGACAAGTAGATCGAAACGATTCTGCATCTACTACTACTACTCCACTCATCGACCGCTATCCAGCATGCATCTAGAGTATTAAGTTAAAAACAGAGTAATGCCTTAAGCAAGATGACATGATGTAGAGAGATAAATTCATGCAATATGAAATAAACCCCATCTTGTTATCCTCGATGCCAACGATGCAATACGTGCCTTGCTGCCCCTTCTGTCACTGGGAAAGGACACCGCAAGATGGAACCCAAAGCTAAGCACTTCTCCCATGGCAAGAACTACCAATCTAGTTGGCCAAACCAAACGGATAATTCCAAGAGACTTGCAAAGATAACCAATCATACATAAATGAATTCACAGAAGATTCAAATATTATTCATAGATAGACTTGATCGTAAACCCACAATTCCTCGGTCTCAACAAACACACCGCAAAAAGTAGATTACATCGAATAGATCTCCACAAGAGAGGGGGAGAACTTTGTATTGAGATTCAAAGAGAGAGAAGAAGCCATCTAGCTACTAACTATGGACCCGAAGGTTTGAGGTAAACTACTCGCACTTCATCGGAGGGGCTAGGATGATGTAGAAGCCCTCCGTGATGACGGCCCTCTTCCGAAGGAGCTCCGGAACAGGCCCCAAGGTGGGATCTCGTGGATACAGAAAGTTGCGGCTGCAGAATTAGGTTTTGGCTCCTGTTCTAATCGTTTGGGGGTACGTGTGTATATATAGGAGAAAGTTGTACGTTGGTGGAGCACCGAAGGGCCCACGAGGAAGGGGGCGCGCCCTAGGGGGGCGCCCCCACCCTCGTTACCTCCTCTTTGACTCCCTGAAGTAGGGTCCAAGTCTCCTAGATCATGTTCGGTGAGAAAATCACGTTCCCGAAGATTTTATTCCGTTTGGACTCCGTTTGATATTCTGTTTCTCCGAAACACTGAAATAGGCAAAAAACAACAATTCTGGGCTGGGCCTCCGGTTAATAGGTTAGTCCCAAAAATAATATAAAAGTGGAAAATAAAGCCCAATATAGTCCAAAACAGTAGATAATATGGCATGGAGCAATCAAAATTATAGATACGCCCACCCCCCTAGGGCGCGCCCCCTGCCTCGTGGGCCCCTCTGTGCTCCACCGACGTACTCCTTCCTCCTATATATACCTATGTACCCCCAAACGATCAGAAGAGGAGCCAAAAACCTAATTCCACCGCCGCAACTTTCTGTATCCACGAGATCCCATCTTGGGGCCTGTTACGGAGCTCCGCCGGAGAGGGCCGTCATCACGGAGGGCTTCTACATCATCATAGCCCCTCTGATGAAGTGTGAGTAGTTTACCTCAGACCTTCGGGTCCATAGTTAGTAGCTAGATGGCTTCTTCTCTCTCTTTGGATCTCAATACAAAGTTCTCCCCCTCTCTTGTGGAGATCTATTCGATGTAATCTTCTTCCTTTTGCGCTGTGTTTGTTGAGACCGATGAATTGTGGGTTTATGATCAAGTCTATCTATGAATAATATTTGAATCTTCTCTGAATTATTTTATGTATGATTGTTTATCTTTGCAAGTCTCTTCGAATTATCCGTTTGGTTTGGCCAACTAGATTGGTAGTTCTTGCAATGGGAGAAGTGCTTAGCTTTGGGTTCGATCTTGCGGTGTCCTTTCCCAGTGACAGAAGGGGCAGCAAGGCACGTATTGTATCGTTGCCATCGAGGATAACAAGATGGGGTTTATTTCATATTGCATGAATTTATCTCTCTACATCATGTCATCTTGCTTAATGCGTTACTCTGTCTCTCTGTCTCTCTTTTTTTATGCGTTCTCAGATTCTTCCCTTTCACTGTTTCTTATATTCCCGGAGATCCTTAACTCCGATTGGGCTGAAATTTTGACACGATCTCTATCCGGAAATTAGCTTTCTTGCGGCGAAAGAAGGGCATCAACCACCATACGGGGTGGCCACGAGGGTCAGGGGCGCGCCCCCCTACCTCATGGGTCCCTCGAGCATCGTCCCGCGTGGATTCTTCTTCCCAAAAATCATATATATTCCAAAAAAATCTCAGTCAGTTTTTATTCCATTTGGACTCCGTTTGATATGGATATTCTGCGAAACAAAAAACATGCAACAAACAGGAACTGGCACTGGGCACTGGATCAATATGTTAGTCCCAAAAATAGTATAAAAAGTTGCCAAAAGTATATGAAAGTTCAATAATATTGGCATGGAACAATCAAAAATTATATATATGACGGAGACGTATCAGCATCCCCAAGCTTAATTCCTACTCGTCCTCGAGTAGGTAAATGATAAAAAAAAAGGTAATTTTTGATGTGGAATGCTACATAGCATAATCTTGATCATATGTCTAATCATGGCATGAATATTAAGACACGAGCGATTCAAAGAAAAATCTATCCTTTGACATAAAGACAATAATATTTCAAGCATACCAACCAAGCAATTATGTCTTATTGAAATAACATAGCCAAAGAAAGCACATACCTACAAAATCATATAGTCTGGCTATGCTCCATCTTCACCACACAAAGCATTCACATAATGCACAACCCCGATGACAAGCCAAGCAATTGTTTCATACTTTGATGTTTCTCAAACCTTTTCAACTTTCACGCAATACATGAGCGTGAGCCATGGACATAGCACTATAGGTGGAATAGAATATGATGATGGGGGTTATGTGGAGAAGATAAAAAAGGAGAAAGTCTCACATCAACTAGGCGTATCAACGGGCTATGGAGATGCCCATTAATAGATATCAATGTGAGGAGTAGGGATTTCCATGCAACGGATGCACTAGAGCTATAAGTATATGAAAGCTCAAACTGAAACTAAGTGGGTGTGCATCCAACTTGCTTGCTCGTGAAGACCTGGGGCATTTGAGGAAGCCCATCATTGGAATATACAAGCCAAGTTCTATAATGAAAATTCTCACTAGTATATGAAAGTGATAACTCAAGAGACTCTCTATATGAAGAACATGGTGCTGCTTTGAAGCACAAGTGTGGTAAAAGGATAGTAACATTGCCCCTTCTCTCTTTTTCTCTCATTTTGTTTGTTTTCTTTTTTTTGGGCCGTCTCTTTTTTTGGCCTTTCTCTTTTTTTTAATTTTTATTTTATTTTTTCGTCTGGAGTCTCATCCCGACTTGTGGGGGAATCATAGTCTCCATCATCCTTTCCTCACTGGGGCAATGCTCTAATAATGATGATCATCACACTTTTATTTACTTACAACTCGATATCTAGAACAAAGATATGACTCTATATGAATGCCTCCGGCGGTGTATCGGGATGTGCAATGATCCAGCATAGCAATGACATCAAAAAACGGACAAGCCATGAAAACATCATGCTAGCTATCTTACGATCATGCAAAGCAATATGACCATGAATGCTCAAGTTATGTATATGATGGTGATGGAAGTTGCATGGCAATATATCTCGGAATGGCTATGGAAATGCCATGATAGGTAGGTATGGTGGCTGTTTTGAGGAAGATATAATGAGGTTTATGTGTGATAGAGCATATCGTTTCACAGGGTTTGGATGCACCGGCGAAGTTTGCACCAACTCTCGAGGTGATAAAGGGCAATGCACTGTACCGAAGAGGCTAGCAATGATGGAAGGGTGAGAGTGCGTATAATCCATGGACTCAACATTAGTCATAAAGAACTCACATACTTATTGCAAAAATCTATTAGTCATCGAAACAAAGTACTACGCGCATGCTCCTAGGGGGATAGATTGGTAGAAAAGACCATCGCTCGTCCCCGACCACCACTCATAAGGAAGATAATCAATAAACACCTCATGCTCCGACTTCGTTACATAACGGTTCACCATACGTGCATGCTACGGGACTTGCAAACCTCAACACAAGTATTTCTCAATTTCACAATTACTCGACTAGCATGACTCTAATATCACCATCTTTATATCGCAAAACAATTGCAAGGAATCAAACATATCATATTCAGCGATCTACAAGTTTATGTAGGATTTTATGACTAACCATGTGAATGACTAGTTCCTGTCATCTCTCTAAATAGATATAAGTGAAGCACGAGAGTTTAATTCTTTCTACAAAAGATATGCCCGTGCTCTAACAAATATAAGTGAAGCAAAAGAGCATTCTACAAATGGCGGTTGTCTAAGTGAAGAGAAACAGGCAATCCAAACTTCAAATGATATAAGTGAAGCACATGAAGCATTCTATAAAGCCATACTCAAAAGATATAAGTGAAGTGTAAAGAGCATTCTATAAATCAACCAAGGAATATCTCATACCAGCATGGTGCATAAAAGAAAAATGAAAACTAAATGCAAAAGTCGCTCCAAGATTGCACATATCGCATGAACGAAACGAATCCGAAAACATACCGATACTTGTTGAAGAAAGAGGGGATGCCTCCCCAGCATCCCCAAGCATAGACGCTTGAGTCTCCTTGAATATTTACTTGGGGTGCCTCGGGCATCCCCAAGCTTGAGCTCTTGCCTCTCTTCCTTCTTCTGACATTGAAACCTTCTCAATCATCGAACACTTCATCCACACAAAACTTCAACAGAAAACTCACTAAGATCCGTTAGTATAATGAAGCAAATCACTACTCTAAGTACTGTTTCAAACCAATTAATATTTTTTTTTCATTGTGTCTACTGTAATATAACTTTTTCATGGCTTAATCCACTAATATGAATCGATAGTTTCATCAAAACAAGCAAACTATGCATCAAAAACAGAATCTGTCTAAAACAGAACAGCCTGTAATAATTTGAACATTCACCATACTTCTGATACTTGAAAATTTATACCAAAATTAGGAAAAATAAACAATTTGTATAGGAAGACAATGCAAAAAGAATAAGAACCATTTGACGTTCCAGCTAAAAATATAAAATCGTACACTACAGCCAAAGTTTCCGTCCTGCATCGTACAAACCATCAAGCAAATGTAAACATCCTAAAGGCAAACCTTGGAACATTATTTTTAGAATACAATGGAATTGTACAAGGGGATCATTATTTTTATTGAAAAGTTCCTGTAATCAAGATTCACAAAGTTCCCATGGGCATGAACAAATTTCAAGGACGTCCCCCACTTTCCCAATGCTCGTCTCTCTTACTTTCACTTCTCTTTTAGAAAAAGTTTTGGGTTCCCCTCTTTATTTTGTTGTTTTTAAACTATATGAAAGCACTCAACAGAAATAAATGACTCTCTAAAACTTCCGGGTTGTCTCCCAGGCGGCGCTTTCTTTAAAGCCATTAAGCTAGGCATATAGTGCTCAAGCAATGAATCCACCCGGATCCCAAGGTATATCAAAGCAAATTTTAATTAGCAAATGATTTGTAATTTAGTAGTGAGCACAAAGTAACATATATCAAGCAATGACGAAGTCTAACTCTCTTCCTATGCATCGGCATGTCATAAAAGAAGAATTCATGCACACCTAGTAAAGGCCAATGCATAGTATAAACAGTTTCTTGCAATTTTATCGTATTGGAAACATAGAGAGGTAGAGATATAGTTCCTCTCTCATAAAAAATGCAAGTAGGAGTAGCAAGCACATGCATATTATATCTATCAAAATCATCATGTGCAACGGTAAAAGGCAACCCATCAATATAATCCTTAATAAGTGCAAACTTCTCTGATATAGTGTGCTCGGGAGAATTCAAAAAGATAATAGGACTATCATGTGTGGGTGCAATAGCAACAATTTCATGTTTAACATAAGGAACTATAGCAAGTTCATCTCCATAAGCATAATTCATATTGGCATCTTGGCCACAAGCATAGCAAGCATCATCAAAAAGGGATATTTCAAGGGAATCAATGGGATCATAACAGTCATCATAGCAATCATCCTTCGGTAAGCACGAAGGGGAATTAAACAATGTATGAGTTGAAGAGTTACTCTCGTTAGAAGGTGGGCACGGGTGATCCATCCGCTCTTCCTCCTTTTGTTCTTCGCTCTCCTCCTCATCTTTTTCATCCAATGAGCTCACAGTTTCATCAATTTCTTCTTCCATAGACTCCTGCAAAATATTAATCTCTTCTTGGACAGCGGAGTATTCCTCAATATATAGCTTAACATAGGCATTAGAAGCATAATTCTCATAACAATATTTAAATATAGAAAAACTTTCAGATTTGTAAAGAGTAGCATCATACTTTTCAATCAAAGAATCAATTTCAAAAGCACCTTTAAAAGCAACAAATTCTTCAATTTGTTGAACATCATAGTAATTATAAACACCCTTAGCATATGAAGATAAGATTCCATTATAAATAAACTGACATTGATAGGGAAGGTGTTTCTTAGGGTTCTTCAACCATTGGTTCAGTAGGTAAGTAGGTACAACTAATTTTTTTTGGTATTTTGCGTTTCCTACTCATAACTAAAGATAGAAAACAACTAAGAACAGCAAATAAAAATTACTTAGTGATAAAGCAAACAAGCACACACGAGAATATTCACCCCACGCTATTGCTCCCCGGCAACGGCGCCAGAAAAAGGTCTTGATAACCCACAAGTATAGGGGATCGCAACAGTTTTCGATAAGTAAGAGTGTCGAACCCAACGAGGAGCTAAAGGTAGAACAAATATTCCCTCAAGTTCTATCGACCACCGATACAACTCTACGCACGCTTGACGTTCGCTTTACCTAGAACAAGTATGAAACTAGAAGTACTTTGTAGGTGTTGTTGGATAGGTTTGCAAGATAATAAAGAGTACAGTAAATAAAAAGTAGGGGCTGTTTAGATAAAGAAACAATAAAGTAAATATAGCGAGTGTGGAAAAGTGGTGGTAGGAGTTTGCGAAATTGCCCCTAAGCAATTGACTACTTTACTAGACCGATAGCAAGTATTATGTGGGAGAGGCCACTGCTAGCATGTCATCCCTGACTTGGAATTCTATGCACTTATGATTGGAACTATTAGCAAGCATCCGCAACTACTAATGTTCATTAAGGTAAAACCCAACCATAGCATTAAGATATATTGGTCCCCCTTCAATCCCGTATGCATCAATTTCTATGCTAGGTTGAAGCTTCTGTCACTCTTGCCCTCCAATACATAGTCCTATCAACATACAACTAACCCTAGGGTGTGATCCACGCGCGCAATCATATGATGGGCACCAAAGGACAGCAACATAACCACAAGCAAATTAAATCAATCATAGCAATTCATCAACCACCGATAGGACAACGAAAATCTACTCGACATCATAGGATGGCAACACATCATTGGATAATAATATGAAGCATAAAGCACCATGTTCAAGTAGAGGGTACAGCGGGTTGGGAGAGTGGACCGCTGTAGATAGAGGGGGGAAGGTGATGGAGATGTTGGTGAAGATGGCGGAGGTGTTGGTGTAGATCGCGGTGATGATGATGGCACGCGACGTTCCCGACGTTCCGGCGCCACCGGAAGCAAGGGGGAGAGAGCCCCCCTCCTTCTTCTTCTTCCTTGACCTCCTCCCTAGATGGGAGAAGGGTTTACCCTCTGGTCCATGGCCTCCATGGCACCGGAGGGGCGAGAGCCCCTCCGAGATTGGATCTGTCTCTCTGTCTCTCTCTGTTTCTGTGTTCTCAGATTCTTCCCTTTCACCGTTTCTTATATTCCCGGAGATCCGTAACTCCGATTGGCAGAAATTTTGACACGTCTATCCGGAAATTAGCTTTCTTGCGGCGAAAGAAGGGCATCAACTGCCTTACGGGGTGGCCACGAGGGTCAGGGGTGCGCCTGCCTCCCCAGGGCGCGCCCCCCTACCTCGTGGGCCCCTCGAGCATCGTCTTGCGTGGATTCTTCTTCCCAAAAATAATATATATTCCAAAAAATATCTCCATCAGTTTTTATTCCGTTTGGACTCTGTTTGATATGGATATTCTGCGAAACAAAAAACATGCAACAAACAGGAACTCGCACTGGGCACTGGATCAATATGTTAGTCCCAAAAATAGTATAAAAAGTTCCCAAAAGTATATGAAAGTTCAATAATATTGGCATGGAACAATCAAAAATTATAGATTCCACGGAGACGTATCAAGATCTCCCCCTCTCTTGTGGAGATCTATTCGATGTAATCTTCTTCTTTTTGCGGTGTGTTTGTTAAGACCGATGAATTGTGGCTTTATGATCAAGTCTATCTATGAATAATATTTGAATCTTCTCTGAATTCTTTTATGTATGATTGGTTATCTTTGCAAGTCTCTTCGAATTATCCGTTTGGTTTGGCAAACTAGATTGGTAGTTCTTGCCATGGGAGAAGTGTTAGCTTTGGGTTCGATCTTGCGGTGTCCTTTCCCCGTGACAGAAGGGGCAGCAAGGCACGTCTTGTATCGTTGCCATCGAGGATAACAAGATGGGGTTTATTTCATATTGCATGAATTTATCTCTCTACATCATGTCATCTTGCTTAAAGCGTTACTCTAATTTTAACTTAATACTCTAGATGCATGCTGGATAGCGGTCGATGAGTGGAGTAATAGTAGTAGATGCAGAATCATTTCGATCTACTTGTCACAGACGTGATGCCTATATACATGATCATGCCTAGATATTCTCATAACTAAGCTCAATTATGTCAATTGCTCAACAGTAATTTGTTCACCGACCGTAGAATACTTATGCTCTTGAGAGAAGCCACTAGTGAAACCTATGGCCCCCAGGCATATTCTCATCATATCAATCTCCATCACTTTAATCTTGCTTTGCTTTTTTACTTTGCCTTTACTTTTTACTTTGCATCTCTATATCAAAAATACCAAAAATATTATATCTATCAGATCTCACTCTCGTATGTGACTGTGAAGGTATTGACAACCCCTAATCGCGTTGGTTGCGAGTAGCTATCGTTTTGTGCAAGTACGAGGGACTTGAGCGTGGCCTCCTACTGGATTCATACCTTGGTTCTCAAAAACTGAGGGAAATACTTACGCTACTCTGCTGCATCATCCATTCCTCTTCGGGGAAATCCAACGCAAGCTCAAGAGGTAGCAAGAAGAATTTCTGTCGCCGTTGCCGGGGAATCTACGTAAAAAGTCAACATAACAAGTACCATCACAATCCCTATCTCTCGCATTACATTAGTTGCCATTTGCCTCTCGTTTTCCTCTCCCCCACTTCACCCTTGCCGTTTTATTCGCCCTCTCTCTCTCTCTATCCTCCCTCTCTTTCTCTATTTGCCTCTTTTGCCCATTTCTTGTTTGCTCGTATGGTTGGAATAGTTATTTATTTATTACTAAATAGAGAACCTAAGATCTATGGATCCTCATCCGCTTGCTAATCTTTTTAAGAGATCCAATTATCATGAACCAATTGCTAGTGAGTTTTGTGCACTAGATTATCTTTATGAAGTTTTGCTTGAAATTCGTGAATCTGAAATTGTGATAAACTACCTTATGAAGTGATTCCCGATGGATCTTTAAATAAAAAGCATGATTGCAATGATGATAGCATAAATTCTATTGATATAAATTGTGCTAATAATATGCAAAACCCTAAGCTTGGGGATGCTAGTTTTGCTATGACCTCTACTTGTTGCAATGATCATGATTGGGGTGATTCTTCTTGCAATCTTGAAAATTTATTTAATCCCCATGATGAATATGAGATTGATAATATTGTTTGCAATATTATTAAAAGTGGGTTTGGAGAGGTCATGACTTTAGTTAATGTTAATCCCACTATTTTGGAAGAGTGTCAACTTTGCATGCATGTGGATCGTGTTGAAAATATTTTATGTGATAGTTATTTTTTTGAATTTTCTTATGATCCTACATGTAATTATTATGAGAGAGGAAAATATGGTGGTAGAAATTTTCATGTTACTAAACTACCTCTCCTTATGTTGAGATTGCTATTGTTTCTTTCCTCTTCCTTGCATATGCTGGTTTTTGCTTGCCTTGATAGTTTGTTTGCCTATAAGATGCCTATGCATAGGAAGTATGTTAGACTTAGATGTGTTTGTCACATGCTTTATGATGCTCCTTTTGTGCTTCAATTCTTGTCTTTCATGTGAGCATCATTAAAATTATCAATGCCTAGCTATAAGGCTTTAAAGAAAAGCGCTTGTTGGAAGACAACCCAATATTTTTCCTTGCTGTTATTAAATAAATAAATTATTTAGCCTCTGTTTGGTTGTGTTTTTGTGTTTAATTAGTGTTTGTGCCAAGTAGAACCGTTGGGAAGAATTGGGGAAAGTCTTGTTGAACTTGCTGTAAAAAACAGAAACTTTAGCGCTCACGAGAACTTCTGTCATTTTTATTTGGAGAGTGATATTTAGTAAATTCTTTGTGCATATGATTAATAGATAAATTCCTCACGTCCAGAAATTTATTTTAGAATTTTTGGGGTTCCAGATATTGCGGTAGCTACAGATTACTACAGACTGTTCTGTTTTTGACAGATTCTGTTTTTCGTGTGTTGTTTGCTTACTTTGATGAATCTATGGCTTGTAAAATAGTTTATAATCCATAGATTAGTTGGAATACAGTAGGTTTAACACCAATATAAATAAAGAATGAGTTAATTACAGTACCTTGAAGTGGTTTTTTGTTTTCTTTCGCTAACGGAGCTCACGAGTTTTCTACTTTAAGTTTTGTGTTGTCAAGTTTTCAAGTTTTGGGTGAATTCTTGTGATGGATTATGGAACAAGGAGTGGCAAGAGCCTAAGCTTGGGGATGCCCATGGCACCCCCAAGATAATCCAAGGACACCAAAAATTCAAAGCTTGGAGATGCCCCGGAAGGCATCCCCTCTTTCGTCCACTTCCATCGGTAATTTACTTGGAGCTATATTTTTATTCACCAACATGATATGTGTTTTGCTTGGAGCGTCTTGTATTATTTATGTCTTTAGTTGCTAGTGTGCCACAATCATCCTTGCTGTACACACCTTTTGAGAGATCCATACATGAATTAAAATTTGATAGAATACTCTATGTGCTTCACTTATATCTTTTGAGCTATGTAGTTTTGCTCTATGTGCTTCACTTATATCTTTTGAGTGTTATAATTTTGCTCTATGTGCTTCACTTAGTTCTTTTAGAGCACGGTGGTGGATTTGTTTTAAAGAAACTATTGATCTCTCATGCTTCACTGAAATTATTTTGAGAGTCTCTTAATAGCATGGTAATTTGGTTAATAATAACATGCTTGGTATTCAAGATTTGTGAAACTTTCTTTTGAGTGTGTTGAATACTAAGAAAAGTTGGATGCTTGATAATTGTTTTGATATATGGAGGTAGTAATATCAAAGTCATGCTAGTAGATTAATTGTGAATTTGAGAAGTGCTTGAGTTAAAGTTTGCAAGTCCCGTAGCATGCACATATGGTAAACGTTATGCAAGAAATTTGAAACATGAGGTGTTATTTGATTGTCCTCCTTATGAGTGGCGGTCAGGGACGAGCGATGGTCTTTTCCTACCAATCTATCCCCCTAGGAGCATGCGCGTAATACTTTGGTTTTTGATGGCTTGTAGATTTTTGCAATAAGTATATGAGTTCTTTATGACTAATTTTGAGTCCATGGATTATACGCACTCTCACCCTTCCATCATTGCTAGCCTCTACGGTACCGTGCATTGCCCTTTCTCACATCGAGAGTTGGTGCAAACATCGCCGGTGCATCCAAACCCCATGATATGATACGCTCTTTCACACATAAACCTCCTTATATCTTCCTCCAAACAGCCACCATACCTACCTATTATGGCATTTCCATAGCCATTCCGAGATATATTGCCATGCAACTTTCCACCATCCAGTTTATCATGACACATCCATCATTGTCATATTTCTTAGCATGATCATGTAGTTGACATAGTATTTGTGGCAAAGCCACCGTTCATAATTTTTTCATACTTGTCACTCTTGATTCATTGCATATCCCGGTACACCGTCAGAGGCATCCATATAGAGTCATACTTTGTTCTAGTATCGAGTTGTAATCATTGAGTTGTAAATAAATAAAAGTGTGATGATCATCAGTCAATAGAGCATTGTCCCAAAAAAAGAGAAAGGCCAAAGAAAAAAAAGAAGGCCCCAAAAAAGGGCAATGCTACTATTCCTTTTTCCACACTTGTGCTTCAAAGTAGCACCATGTTCTTCATATAGAGAGTCTCTTGAGTTATCACTTTCATATACTAGTGGGAATTTTCATTATAGAACTTGGCTTGTATATTCCAACAATGGGCCTCCTCAAGTTCCCTAGGTCTTCATGAGCAAGCAAGTTGGATGCACACCCACTTAGTTTCTTTTGTTGAGCTTTCATACATTTATAGCTCTAGTGCATCCGTTGCATGGCAATCCCTACTCCTTGCATTAACATCAATCGATGGGCATCTCCATAGCCCATTGATTAGCCTCGTTGATGTGACACTTTCTCCTTTTTTTGTCTTCTCCACATAACCCCCATCATTATATTCTATTCCACCCATAGTGCTATATCCATGGCTCACGCTCATGTATTGCGTGAAAGTTTATGAGTTTGAAATTATTAAGGTATGAAACAATTGCTTGGCTTGTCATTGGGGTTGTGCATGATGAGAGCATTCTTGTGTGAAGAAAATGGAGCATGACTAAACTATATGATTTTGTAGGGATGAACTTTCTTTGGCCATGTTACTTTAAGAAAACATAATTGCTTTGTTGGTTTGCTTGAAGTATTATTATTCTCTATGTCAATATGAACTTTTGTCTTGAATCTTCCTAATCTGAATATTCATACCACAATTAAGAAGATTTGCATTAAATTATGCCAAGTAGCACTCTGCATCAAAAATTCTCTTTCTATCATTTACCTACTCGAGGACGAGCAGGAATTAAGCTTGGGGATGCCTTCACTAGTAGAAAAAGGGCCTTCAGTCCCGGTTCATAAGGGCCTTTAGTCCTGCCTGGAGGTCCACCTTTAGTCCCGGTTGGTAACACCAACCGGTACTAAAGGTAATTTCTGATTTTTTTTTGAAATTTTTTTTGAATTTTTTTTGAAACTTTTTTATTTTCAAATTTCTGATTTATTTTAACCTCTAATCTCTAATCACCCCTCTCATCACTGCTCAATTTAATCTCTAATCACCCTTCATCATTCCAAATCATCTAACTTCCCGGACTGTCACCCATCCTCCCACTCCCCCAACCTGAGCACGCTTAACTTCCAGGTTCTATTCTCCCTCGTTTCCAAGTCTGCACTCGTTGTTTTCCTGACAATAGTAAGATGTTAATCCTATTAACCCTCAGGATTTTAGCTCGAGCATGAAGTCACACATTTTACTGTTTGAGTTTGAAACTATTGTTCTAAAAAACAATAATTATTTAGTAACACTAATATTTCTCGAATAAGTAGTCTGGCCATTGTTTGACCACAGTTTGACCATAATTTGACCAGATTTGACAAAAATTGAAAAAAACTGAAATAATTATTTAATAACACTAATATTCTTGAATAATTATTTAGTAACACTAATACTTCTTGAATAAGTAGTTTGACCATAGTTTGACCAGATTTAATGAAAATTAAAAAAAACTAAAATTTGAGCATAACTTTTTTTCCTTTTGGAATTTGAGGATTCTACAAATTTGAGGATGTAAATTTTCGAGTAGATGATTTTTCATATAAAAAACTTTTTAATCCGAGTTCGTATGCAAAAGTTATGCCCATTTTACAAATTCCAGAGAGATTTTGTAAATAAAGTTGAAATTCATATTTGTAAATTTTCCCAACAACTAGACCACATATCACATGGGAAACTTTTTTTTTGACATTTCCATCATTTTCTTTTGTTTTTTATAAAACTGAAAAGGCGGTCCACAGGGGGGGGGGGAGTTTGAAAATTGGACCTTTAGTACCGGTTCGTGCCATGAACCGGTACTAATGCCTCAAAGGCCATTAGTCCTGGTTAGTGGCACCAACCGGTACTAAAGGTTAGACCTTTAGTCCCGGTTGGTGCCACCAACCGGGACTAATGGGCATCGCACCCTTTAGTCCCGGTTCATGGCATGAACCGGGACTAAAGGGCCCAGGTGAACCGAGACTAATGCCTTAGCCGCACGAACCGGGACTAATGCACCCATTCGTCCCGGTTCTGGACTGAACCGGGACTAATGGGGTTACCCGGCCTGGACCAAAGCCCCCTTTTTCTACTAGTACTTATACATCTCCAACGTATCTATAATTTTTGATTGCTCCATGCTATATTATCTACTGTTTTACACTATATTGGGCTTTATTTTCCACTTTTATATTATTTTTGGGACCAACCTATTAACCGGAGGCCCAGCCTAGAATTGCTGTTTTTTTTGCCTATTTCAGTATTTCGGAGAAACAGAATATCAAACGGAGTTCAAACGGAATAAAACCTCTGGGAACGTGATTTTCTCACCGAACGTGATCTAGGAGACTTGGACCCTACTCCAAGGAGTCAAAGAGGCGGTCACAAGGGTGGGGGGCGCGCACACCCCCTAGGGAGCGCCCCCCTGCCTCGTGGGCCCCTCGGTGCTCCACCGACATACTCCTTCCTCCTATATATACCTACATACCCCCAAACGATCAAAAGAGGAGCCAAAAACCTAATTCCACCGCCGCAAATTTCTGTATCCATGAGATCCCATCTTGGGGCCTGTTCCGGAGCTCCGCCGGAGAGGGCCGTCATCACGGAGGGCTTCTACATCATCATAGCCCCTCCGATGAAGTGTGAGTAGTTTACCTCAGACCTTCGGGTCCATAGTTAGTAGCTAGATGGCTTCTTCTCTCTCTTTGGATCTCAATACAAAGTTCTCCCCCTCTCTTGTGGAGATCTATTCGATGTAATCTTCTTCTTTTTGCGGTGTATTTGTTGAGACCGATGAATTGTGGGTTTATGATCAAGTCTATCTATGAATAATATTTGAATCTTCTATGAATTCTTTTATGTATGATTGGTTATCTTTGTAAGTCTCTTCGAATTATCCGTTTGGTTTTGCCAACTAGATTGGTAGTTCTTGCCATGGGAGAAGTGCTTAGCTTTGGGTTCGATCTTGCAGTGTCCTTTCCCACTGACAGAAGGGGCAGCAAGGCATGTATTGTATTGTTGCCATCGAGGATAACAAGATGGGGTTTATTTCATATTGCATGAATTTATATCTCTACATCATGTCATCTTGCTTAAAGCGTTACTCTGTTTTTAACTTAATACTCTAGATGCATGTTGGATAGCGGTCGATGAGTGGAGTAATAGTAGTAGATGCAGAATCGTTTCGGTCTACTTGTCATGGACGTGATGCCTATATACATGATCATGCCTATATATTCTCATAACTATGCTCACTTCTGTCAATTGCTCAACAGTAATTTGTTCACCCACCGTAGAATACTTATGCTCTTGAGAGAAGCCACTAGTGAAACCTATGGCCCCGGGGTCTATTCTCATCATATCATCTCCATCACTTTAATCTTGCTTTGCTTTTTTACTTTGCCTTTACTTTTTACTTTGCATCACTATACCAAAAATACCAAAAATATTATATCTATCAGATCTCACTCTCGTAAATGACCGTGAAGGGATTGACAACCCCTAATCGTGTTGGTTGCGAGTAGCTATCGTTTTGTGCAGGTACGAGGGACTTGAGCGTGGCCTCCTACTGGATTGATACCTTGGTTCTCAAAAACTGAGGGAAATACTTACGCTACTCTGCTGCATCATCCCTTCCTCTTCGGGGAAATCCAACGCAAGCTCAAGAGGTAGCAGCCTGTCAGATGCCGCGAAGTATTACCAGGCCGAGGAGGGAAGCTCGACGGAGAAGTTGTTCTGGTCTCAGTATACTGGGACCGAACACCCGATGCCTATGAGCGACCAGCTGAAGCAACTGGTCGAGCTGCACAGGGCGGCCAAACAGGCCATGAAGGGCTTTATAGTCCGGATGTGGCCTGGCGACTCCCTTCCCAACAGCTACTTCGGCCTGGTGAGGCGGCTTGTGGATGCCTGCCCACGGCTGGAAGTCATCAAGCGGTCCGTCTGTATCGAAGGTGCCTGCCAGGTTTTTGCCCGTGCAAACGTGAACTGGTCCAAGATGGACGCAGAGAAGCTGGTGAAGGAGGGGCCGCCGCAGGGCATGGAGCATCGCCACCCCGAGATGTATTATGAGGGTGTCCTGAAGAGTGCCCGTCTTGTGGCGGACGAGTGTGCGAAGGATGTAATTTTTGAATGAACTTTCTCGTGTGATCCTGTAATATGAAAACTTGTTCATGTGCGCTATGCAACGCTTGTTTGAATTTAAAATATTACCTTCTGTGCGGCTATTTATCAAATCTGAGAGATGGCCAGTCGTCGGCTTCTGCCCCCATGCCACGAGTGCTGGGGTGTTCGGGATAAACCTGAGCACTCTTTTTCCCATTGTTGGGTCCTTCGAGGGAGGTGCTCAGCACAACGAACTAGGCAGCCGGACTATAACGCTTTATCACTCTCACTTAGCCATAGAAGTCTACAATTTTAAATTTTAGCGAAGACCCTAGTATTCGGAAGGCCGAATTCAGGGCGCTATACACGCCTTAAGTCGGACAAAGCCGACTCCTCGCTCTAAGCGGCATAAGTCTTTAGGGACTCGAGACCTCTCAAACAGCGACCAGCTCTCGCCTTATCATGACAGTCAGTTTTAGCTTTCTCTACTGAGGTGCTTAGCCCAGATGAACCGGGGCACAATCACAGTAGTTCTCCTAGTGCTACCTTAGCTGATATAGCGGAACGTAAGGTACCAAAACATGGGAGCCGGGCAAACCCAACTATTGACCCAAGACATGATTCAGAGCTGATGCATATAATGCTATAAGTTTGGGGTGCCGCACTGTCGAAAGTGTTCGGACTTCTCACGCCGTATTATGGGGTATGCTTAAGCCCCTGGCGTATTGGCCGTACCAGAGTGTACGGGTGCTGAATGTCATGAATGAACATATATATATAATAAAAAGAAATAGAGAATGCGATAATAGTCTAGTGCTATGCATTGTTTATTCAATAAGGTGCGTCGAAACAGAATGATACAAGTAGTGCGGTAAGCAAAAAGTAGGACTATTTGACGTGTCCCCTCCAAGGGCAAGCTGAGGAATGGTATTTAAAGCAGATATTTCACTCGTTATCAGAAGCCACCTGGGAGTTCCGTGGTGCGACGTAGCTTTCTGCCTCCTTGGTTGTTGCATCGTGTGTCCGGCAATCATACTGCCGGACAGGGTTTCCAGAGATTAAAGTCCTGAAAGAGAGAAAAATAACAAAGCGGAAAGCCCCTAGTGCGGTTGAGCCGCGTCTTGGGGCGTGCCGTAGTCGTGCCCCCTCCCCCTCTGTGCCCATGGTATTTTCAATGCGTAATTATGTACGCGTGGCATGTATTTTGCAGTTTGGCTGGGACTGGGGCGGGGGCCGCATTGCTATGAGAGCTCGGAACGTACCAGGCAGTCTTGTTGCCGATTACTCTGGCGCGCTTGAAGGTGCCCGGGTCTTTAATCACCGAACTGGTGGATTTCCTTAAGAGGATGCTTTGCGCTTCTGCTGCGACTACGAAGAGAGCTCTCTGTGTTTCCATTGACTGTGATGACCCCCCGAGGTCCTGGCATCTTGAGCTTGAGGTATGCATAATGCGGTACCGCATTGAATCTCGCAAATGCGGTTCGCCCGAGCAGTGCATGATAGCCACTGTGGAACGAGACTATATCGAAGATTAACTCCTCGCTTCAGAAGTTATCCGGGGATCCGAAGACCACTTCCAGTGTGACTAGCCTGTGCAATGGGCCTCTACACCTGGTATGACGCCTTTGAAGGTCGTTTTTGTGGGTTTGATTCTTGAGGGGTTGATAACCCACAAGTATAGGGGATCGCAACAACTTTAGAGGGTAGAGTATTCAACCCAAATTTATTGATTTGACACAAGGGGAGCCAAAGAATATTCTCAAGTATTAGCAGCTGAGTTGTCAATTCAACCACACCTGGAAACTTAGTATCTGCAACAAAGTGTTTAGTAGCAAAGTAATATGATAGTGGTGGTGGCGGCAACAAAAGTAAAGACAGCAAAAGTAATGTTTTCGGTATTTTGTAGTGATTGTAATAGTAGCAGCGGGAAAGTAAATAAGCGTAAACCAGTATATGGAAAACTCGTAGGCACCGGATCAGTGATGGATAATTATGCCGGATGCGGTTCATCATGTAACAGTCATAACATAGGGTGACATAGAACTAGCTCCAATTCATCAATGTAATGTAGGCATGTATTCAGCATATAGTCATACGTGCTTATGGAAAAGAACTTGCATGACATCTTTTGTCCTACCCTCCCGTGGCAGCAGGGTCCTATTGGAAACTAATGGATATTAAGACCTCCTTTTAATAGAGAACCGGAACAAAGCATTAGCACATAGTGAATGCATGAACTCCTCAAACTATGGTCATCACCGGAAGTGGTCCCGATTATTGTCACTTCGGGGTTGCCGGATCATAACACATAGTAGGTGACTATAGACTTGCATGATTGGATCAAGAACTCACATATATTCATGAAAACATAATAGGTTCAGATCTGAAATCATGGCACTCAGGCCCTAGTGACAAGCATTAAGCATAGCAAAGTCATAGCAACATCATTCTCAGAACATAATGGATACTAGGGATCAAACCCTAACAAAACTAACTCGATTACATGATAAATCTCATCCAACCCATCACCGTCCAGCAAGCGTACGATGGAATTACTCACGCATGGCGGTGAGCATCATGAAATTGGTGATGGAGGATGGTTGATGATGATGACGGTGACGAATCCCCCTCCCCGGAGCCCCAAACGGACTCTAGATCAGCCCTCTCGAGAGGTTTTAGCGCTTGGCGGCGGCTCCGTATCGCAAAACGCGATGATTTCTTCGCTCTGATTTTTCTCTCTCCGAAAGCAAATATATAGAGTTGGAGTTGGCGTCGGAGGGCATCTAGGGGGCCCACAAGGTAGGGGGGCGCGCCCTAGAGGGGGGGGGCGCCCCCCACCCTCGTGGACAGGGTGTGGGCCCCCTGGTCTTCATCCTTGGCGAGTATTTTTTATTATTTTTTCTAAGATGTTCCGTGGAGTTTCAGGTCATTCCGAGAATATTTTTTTTCTGCACATAAAACAACACCATGGCAATTCTGCTGAAAACAGCGTCAGTCCGGGTTAGTTCCATTCAAATCATACAAGTTAGAGTCCAAAACAAGGGCAAAAGTGTTTGGAAAAGTAGATACGACGGAGACGTATCAACTCCCCCAAGCTTAAACCCTTGTTTGTCCTCAAGCAATTCAGTTGACAAACTGAAAGAAAGAAAGAAAAAATTTTACAAACTTTGTTTGCTCTTGTTGTTGTAACTATGTCAAGCCAGTATTCCAGTTTTCAGCATAGATCATAACTAACCACATTTGCAATAATTTTCAGGTCTCATGATTACTCATATCAATAACATGATCAACTAGCAAGCTATAATAATAAATCTCGGATGACAACACTTTCTCAAAACAATCATAATATGATATAACAGGATGGTATCTCACTAGCCCTTTCTGAGACCGCAAAACATAAATGCAGAGCACCTTTAAAGATCAAGGACTGACTAGACATTGTAATTCATGGTAAAAGAGATCCAATCATAGTCATACCCAATATAAATTAATAGTGAAGAATGAAAATGACAGCTGTGCTCTCCAGATAGTGCTTTTTAATAAGAGGGTGATGACTCAACATAAAAGTAAATGGATAGGCCCTTCGCAGAGGGAAGCAGGGATTTGTAGAGGTGCCAGAGCTCGGTTTTGAAATAGAGATAAATTGTATTTTGAGCGATATACTTTCATTGTCAACGTAACAACTAAGAGATGGCGATATCTTCCATGCTAAGCACATTATAGGCGGTTCCCAAACAGAATGGTAAAGTTCATACTCCCCTCCACCAACGAGACTCAATCCATGGCTTGCTCGAAACAACAAGTGCCTCCAACATACATCAGGTCCGAGGGGGGAGTTTTGTTTGCAATTAATTTTGATTTAGTTTTCATAAAGCATGGGACTGGGCATCCCGGTGACCAGCCATTTTCTCGTGAGTGAGGAGCAGAGTCCACTCCTCTTGAGAATAACCCGCCTAACATGGAAGATAAGGACAGCCTTGGTTGATACATGAGCTATTCGAGCATACAAAACAGAATGTTTATTTGAAGGTTTAGAGTTTGGCACATACAAATTTACTTGGAACGGCAGGTAGATACCGCATATAGGAAGGTATAGTGGACTCATCTGGAATAACTTTGGGGTCTAAGGGATTGGATGCACAAGCAGTATTCCCGCTTAGTACAAGTGAAGGCTAGCAAAAGACTGGGAAGCGACCAACTAGAGAGCGGCAACAGCCATGTACATGCATTAAAATTAATAAACATTGGATGCAAGCATGAGTAGGATATAATCCACCATGAACATAAATATCATGAAGGCTATGTTGATTTTGTTTCAACTACATGCGTGAACATGTGCCAAGTCAAGTCACTTAAATCATTCAAAGGAGGATACCACCCCATCATACCACATCATAATCATCTCAATAGCATGCTGGCACACAAGGTAAATCATTATAACTCGTAGCTAATCAAGCATGGCACAAGCAACTATAAGAGCCACTTCAACAATTCAATTATGGTCTTCTCCTACTGACCCCCAACGAAAAGAAAAGAAATAAAACTATTTACACGAGAAAGCTCCCACCAAGCAAAAGAAGAACGGGAAATATTTTTTGGGTTTTCTTTTTAATTATTACTACTACAGCAGAAAAATAAACTACTACTAATTTTTTTTGTTTTTCTTAAGGTTTAACAAACACACAAGAAGAAAACAGGAAAAAGAAAATAAACTAGCATCGATATTACAATGAAAAAGTATGAGCACCGACATCTAGCAAATGAGTGTGTGTGAACATAAATGTAATGTCGGTGAGAAATAAGTACTCCCCAAGCTTAGGCTTTTGGCCTAAGTTGGTCTATGGCCATGGCTGGCCTGGCGGATGTCCATAATAATAGTTATTGGGGTCGTACTGTGATGAGGAAGAATAGTTGGGATCATACTGTGATGAAGAACAAGACTCTGACTGCCACTGGCTGACAGTCATCTCTTGATCCCAAGGATAAACAGATTGTCGTGGAGGCTCATCTTGTGGTTCCTGTTCTGGCTCCTCGACTGGTGCAGGGTTCCGATAGGCATGAACAGCCGTCAACGAAACAAGGTACGTGCCTGCAGTCAAATCAAACAAAGAAGGAGGAGGCAAGGTAATAGTCTCAGGATGATGTTTATTAAAGAACAATTGATATTTAAGCTCCCCTGCCGTATTTTTAACAATAAAATCATGTGCCACCATACTTTTATGATCTAGATAAACACGGGGCAACACCTTTTCTTCCTTCTCAGCATGCCTAATAGGTATGTTAAAATGTGCGGCTGGGCATGTGGCATAGATGCCTCCAAAGATGGGGCCCTTAGTACGGTTCATATTTAACCGTCTAGCAATAATACCGCCCAAACTAAAAGTGTTATCAATGTATAAACCTTGGAGTAGAATAATTAAATCAGGGATACTAAGGTTTCCAGAATTTCCGCATCCAATTAAACAACGACAAGCAAATAATGCAAAGTAATGCAAAACAGGAAAATGTATGCTAGTGATTCGTGCATCGGAAACCTTCCTGGTTTCTCCTACAGTGATATTATCAATAAACCCAGCCACATCATCATGATGTGGTTATTCTGTCTTTCCCTCAAAAGGGACTAAACAAATCCGACAGAAATCATAAAGTGACATCTCCTTATGCTCATCATATAAATGAAACTCCACCGTAGGTGGTGAGTTCCTAGAATGAAAATGAAAGTTTTGCACAAAGGTATTTGTGAGTAAGAGATACTGATCACATTGGTCGTGGAGGAAAGTGGTGAGGCCTGCATTGTGAGCCAATTCATGAAAATCTTCATAGATACCGGCTGCTCTCAAGAAATCTTCAGAAGGCCATTCACATGCCCGAATCTCCGCGGTGCGCAGCAAATTATACTTAGGCTTCGTCGTCTTTTCCTTCGAGGTTTGGCTCGACGAGCCCCTCAAAAATCTCCTAATTATTTTTCTGAAACAATCTGAAATTTTTAGTAACTACAAACAAAAATGAACAAACTTCAATAATATTGATAGCAACTACTCCTACAAGTGCCTAGAGCCTAAATCAAGCATTAGAACTACTTGGAACCATATAAATTTGACATGCAAGCTCAAGAACATGGTCACCTATGCAGCACAAATTTGCAAAGAATGAAGCACTAGAACAAAAACTAATTGGACCGATGGAGGAGTCACATACCAAGGAACAATCTCCCCAAGCAGTTTTGCGAGAAGTGCTTTGAGCAAGGAGATAGAAAATCGCAGCAAAAGTGGCTGGAACTCGTGCTTGAGTTGGTTTTTCGGGTTTGTGTGAGATAGAGGGAGAAGATGGGTGCTGGGATAAGTGGAGGAGGGTCACCATGGGCCCACGAGGCAGGGGGCGCGCCCACCACCCTCGTGGCCAGGTGGCAGCTCCTCCCGCGGTAATTTTTGCACAGTAAATCCTCAAATATTCCCGAAAAAATCATATTATATTGGCATGGCATTCTGAGGACTTTTATTTTCGGGTTATTTTTATATTGCACGGATAAGTCAGGAAACAGACAGAAAATACTATTTTTACTTTATTTTATATAAATAAAAAAAAGTAAAAGTGGGGTACAGAAGTTTGTGCTTCTAGTTTCATCCATCTCATGCTTATCAAAAAGAATCCACTAACATGGTTAATGAAGTCTTGTTAACAAACTCGTTCTGATAATCATGAAACCGGAGAAATTTCGAATAACACTAAGTTACCTCAATGGGGATATGCACACCCCCAATAATAAGTATATCATATTTCTTCTTGACAGTAGGAAGAGAAAATTCAAAACCTCCAAATATAATCGATGGAATTTTTCCAATAGAGTTGATACTATGAACTTGAGGTTGTTTCCTCAGAAAGTGTACCGTATGCTCATTACCATTAACATGAAAAGTGACATTGCCTTTGTTGCAATCAATAACAGCCCCTGCAGTATTAAGAAAAGGTCTTCCAAGAATAATAGACATACTATCATCCTCGGGAATATCAAGTATAACAAAGTTCGTTAAAATAGTAACGTTTGCAACCACAACAGGCACATCCTCACAGATACCGACAGGTATAGCAGTTGATTTATCAGCCATTTGCAAAGATATTTCAGTAGGTGTCAGCTTATTCAAGTCAAGTCTACGATAAAAAGAGACAGGCATAACACTAACACCGGCTCCAAGATCACATAAAGCAGTTTTAATATAATTTCTTTTAATGGAGCAAGGTATAGTAGGTACTCCGGGATCTCCAAGTTTCTTTGGTATTCCACCCTTAAAAGTATAATTAGCAAGCATGGTGGAAATTTCAGCTTCAGGTATCTTTCTTTTATTAGTAGTGATATCCTTCATATATTTAGCATAAGGATTTATTTTGAGCACATCAGTTAATCTCATACGCAAAAAGATAGGCCTAATCATTTCAGCAAAGCGCTCAAAATCCTCATCATCCTTTTTCTTGGATGGTTTAGGAGGAAAAGGCATGGGTTTCTGAACCCATGGTTCTCTTTCTTTACCATGCTTCCTAGCAATAAAGTCTCTCTTATCATAACGTTGATTCTTTGATTGTGGGTTATCAAGATCAAAAGCAGGTTCAGTCTCTACATCATTGTTATTGCTAGGTTGAGCATCATCACGAACATCATCATTGATATTTTTACTAGGTTCATGTTCATTACCAGATTGTGTTTCAGCATCAGACATAGAAATATCATTTGGATTATCAAGTGGTTCAGCAATAGGTTCACTAGAAGTTTGCACAGTTCTATCATTTTTTTTCTTCTTCTTTTTAGAAGAACTAGGAACATCAATATTATTTCTTTGAGAATCTTGCTCGATTCTCTTAGGGTGGCCTTCAGGATACAAAGGTTCCTGAGTCATTCTACCAGTTCTAGTAGCCACTCTAACAACATAATCATTTTTCTTACTATTCATTTCATTAAGCACTTCTTTTTGAGCCTTAAGTACTTGTTATACTTGAGTGGTAACCATAGAAGCATGTTTGCTAACAATTTTAAGTTCACCTTTAATATCAGCCATATAATCACCCAAGCGTCTAATCATATAAGCATTTTCTTTTAATTGTCTACCAAAATAAGCATTGAAGTCGTCTTGCTTAAACATAAAGTTATCAAACTCATCCAAGCACTGACTAGCAATTTTAGTAGGAGGGACTTTAGCTTTATCATATCTATAGAGAGAATTTATCTTTACTACCTGTGTCGGGATATCGGGATCAGGAGGTTCTTCAGTAAATAAATAATTAAGATCATATGTTTCTTCAATAGGCGGTATATTAAGACCATGTATTTCTTCAATAGGAGGTAAATTCTTAACGTCTTCAACTTTAATACCTTTTTCTTTCATAGATTTCTTTGCCACTTGCATATCTTCGGGACTGAGAAATAGAACACCTCTCTTCTTCGGAGTTGGTTCAAGAATAGGCTCAGTAATTGGAGCAGGAGTTGGCTCAGCAGCTGGCTCAGGAGGTGCCAAATTATTTTCATTTGTCAACATATTATTCAATAGAATTTCAGCTTCATCCGATGTTCTTTCCATGAAAATAGAACCAGCACAACTATCCAGGTAATCTCTGGAGGCATCGGTTAGTCCATTATAAAAGATATCAAGTATTTCGGGTTTCTTAAGAGGATGATCAGGCAAAGCATTAAGTAACTTGAGAAGCCTCCCCCAAGCTTGTGGGAGACTCTCTTCTTTAATTTGCACGAAGTTGTATATTTCCCTCAAAGCAGCTTGTTTATTATGAGCAGGGAAATATTTAGCAGAGAAGTAATAAATCATATCCTGGGGACTACGCACACCACCAGGATCAAGAGAATTAAACCATGTCTTAGCATCACCCTTTAATGAGAACAGAAATATTTTGAGTATATAGAAGTAACGCGATCTCTCATCATTATTGAACAGGGCAGCTGTATCATTTAACTTAGTAAGATGTGCCACAACAGTTTCAGATTCATAGCCATAAAACGGATCAGATTCAACAAAGGTAATTATATCAGGATCAACAGAGAATTCATAATCCTTATCAGGAACACAAATAGGTGAAGTAGCGAAAGCAGGGTCGGGTTTCATTTTATCTCTAAGTGATTCTTTGTTCCATTTAATTAATAACCTCTTAAGCTCATATCTATCTCTGCAAGCTAAAATAGCTAAAGAAGCATCTCGATCAAAAAGATAGCCCTCAGGGATAACAGGCATATTTTCATCATCACTTTCATCATCGTATTCAGATTCAATAATTTCTTTTTCTCTAGCCCTAGCAATTTGTTCATCAAGAAATTCACTAAGGGGCATAGTAGTATCAGACATAGAAGCAGTTTCATCATAAGTATCATGCATAGCAGAAGTGGTATCATCAATAACATGCGACATATCAGAACAAATAGCAGAAGCAGGTGTAGGTGTCACAAACTTACTCATAACAGAAGGTGAATCAAGTGCAGAGCTAGATGGCAGTTCCTTACCTCCCCTCGTAGTTGAGGGATAGATCTAGGTTTTTGGATCTCTCAAGTTCTTCATAGCGTCCAGCAGATATAAATCCCAAGTGACTCAAAGAATAGAGCTATGCTCCCCGGCAATGGCGCCAGAAATTGGTCTTGATAACCCACAAGTATAGGGGATCGCAACAGCTTTCGAGGGTAGAGTATTCAACCCAAATTTATTGATTCGACACAAGGGGAGCCAAAGAATATTCTCAAGTATTAGCAGCTGAGTTGTCAATTCAACCACACCTGGAAACTTAGTATCTGCAGCAAAGTGTTTAGTAGCAAAGTAATATGATAGTGGTGGTAGCGGCAACAAAAGTAAATACAGCAAAAGTAATGTTTTTGGTATATTGTAGTGATTGTAATAGTAGCAGCGGGAAAGTAAATAAGCTAAACCAGTATATGGAAAACTCGTAGGCACCGGATCAGTGATGGATAATTATGCCGGATGCGGTTCATCATGTAACAGTCATAACATAGGGTGACATAGAACTAGCTCCAATTCATCAATGTAATGTAGGCATGTATTCCGTATATAGTCATACGTGCTTATGGAAAAGAACTTGCATGACATCTTTTGTCCTACCCTCCCGTGGCAGCGGGGTCCTATTGGAAACTAAGGGATATTAAGGCCTCCTTTTAATAGAGAACCGGAACAAAGCATTAGCACGAAGTGAATACATGAACTCCTCAAACTATGGTCATCACCGGGAGTGGTCCCGATTATTGTCACTTCAGGGTTGCCGGTCATAGCACATAGTAGGTGACTATAGACTTGCAAGATTGGATCAAGAACTCACATATATTCATGAAAACATAATAGGTTCAGATCTGAAATCATGGCACTCGGGCCCTAGTGACAAGCATTTAGCATAGCAAAGTCATAGCAACATCAATCTCAGAACATAATGGATACTAGGGATCAAACCCTAACAAAACTAACTCGATTACATGATAAATCACATCCAACCCATCACCGTCCAGCAAGCCTATGATGGAATTACTCACGCACGGCGACGAATTGGTGATGAAGGATGGTTGATGATGATCACGGCGACAAATCCCCCTCTTTGGAGCCCCGAACGGACTCCAGATCAGCCCTCCCGAGAGGTTTTAGGGCTTGGTGGCGGCTCCATATCATAAAACGTGATGATTTCTTATCTCTTATTTATTTCTCTCCGAAAGCAAATATATAGAGTTGGAGTTGGCGTCCGAGGGTTTCCAGGGCGCCCCCCACCCTCGTGAGAAGGATGTGGGCCCCCTGGTCTTCATCTTTGGCGAGGATTTTTATTATTTTTTCTAAGATGTTCCGTGGAGTTTCAGGTCATTCCGAGAATATTTGTTTTCTGCACATAAAATAACACCATGGCAATTCTGTTGAAAATAACGTCAGTTCGGGTTAGTTCCATTCAAATCATACAAGTTAGAGTCCAAAACAAGGGCAAAAGTGTTTGGAAAAGTAGATACGACGGAGACGTATCAACGTATCAGCACCCCCAAGCTTAATTCCTGCTCTTCCTCTAGTAGGTAAATGATAAAAACAGAATTTTTGATGTGGAATGCTACCTAACATATTTATCCATGTAATTCTCTTTACTGTGGCAAGAATATTCAGATCCATAAGATTCAAGACAAAAGTTTAATATTGACATAAGAATAATAATACTTCAAGCATACTAACAAAGCAATCATGTCTTCTCAAAATAACATGGCCAAAGAAAGCTATCCCTACAAAATCATATAGTCTGGCTATGCTCTACCTTCACCACACAAAATATTTAAATTATGCACAACCCCGATGACAAGCCAAGCAATTGTTTCATACTTTTGATGTTCTCAAACTTTTTCAATCTTCACGCAATACATGAGCGTGAGCCATGGACATAGCACTATAGGTGGAATAGAATGGTGGTTGTGGAGAAGACAAAAAGGAGAAGATAGTCTCACATCAACTAGGCGTATCAACGGGCTATGGAGATGCCCATCAATAGATATCAATGTGAGTGAGTAGGGATTGCCATGCAACGGGTGCACTAGAGCTATAAATGTATGAAAGCTCAACCAAAGAAACTAGTGGGTGTGCATCCAACTTGCTTGCTCACGAAGACCTAGGGCATTTTGAGGATGCCCATCATTGGAATATACAAGCCAAGTTCTATAATGAAAGATTCCCACTGGTATATGAAAGTGACAACATAGGAGACTCTCTATCATGAAGATTGTCGGTGTCAAAACCGGCGGATCTCGGGTAGGGGGTCCCGAACTGTGCGTCTAAGGCGGATGGTAACAGGAGGCAGGGGACACGATGTTTTACCCAGGTTCGGGCCCTCTTGATGGAGGTAAAACCCTACGTCCTACTTGATTTATTCTTGATAATGTGAGTAGTACAAGAGTGGATCTACCACGATACCGGAGAGGCTAAACCCTAGAAGCTAGCCTATGGTATGATTATATGTTGTCCTACGGACTAAAACCCTCCGGTTTATATAGACACCGGAAGAGGCTAGGGTTACACGAGGTCGGTTACAAAGGAGGAGGTATGCATATCCTTATTGCCTAGCTTGCCTTCCACGCCAAGTAGAGTCCCATCCAGACACGGGACGAAGTCTTCAATCTCGTATCTTCATAGTCCAACAGTCCGGCCAAAGGATATAGTCCGGCTGTCCGGAGACCCCCTAATCCAGGACTCCCTCAAAGATCATGGTGCTACTTTGAAGCACAAGTGTGGTAAAAGGATAGTAGCATTGCCCCTTCTCTCCTTTTCTCTCATTTTTTTATTTTTTATTTGGGCCTTCTCTTTTTTATGGCCTCTTTTCTCTTTTTTTGGGCTTCTTTGGCCTCTTTTATTTATTTATTTTCGTCCGGAGTCTCATCCCGACTTGTGGGGGAATCATAGTCTCCATCACCCTTTCCTCACTTGGGACAATGCTCTAATAATGATGATCATCACACTTTTATTTACTTACAATTAAAGAATTACAACTCGATACTTAGAACAAGATATGACTCTATATGAATGTCTCCGGCGGTGTACCGGGATGTGGAATGACTCATGAGTTACATGTATGAAAGAATTATGAACGGTGGCTTTGCCACATATACGATGTCAACTACATGATCATGCAAAGCAATATGACAATGATGGAGCGTGTCATAATAAACGGAATGGTGGAAAGTTGCATGGCAATATATCTCGGAATGGCTATGGAAATTCCATAATAGGTAGGTGAGGGAGTCCTGGATTAGGGGGTGTCCGGATAGCCGGACTATACCTTCGGCCAGACTCCTGGACTATGAAGATACAAGATCGAAGACTTCGTCCCGTGTCCGGAAGGGACTTTCCTTGGTGTGGAAGGCAAGCTTGGCAATACGGATATGTAGATCTCCTACCATTGTAACCGACTCTGTGTAACCCTAGCCCTCTCCGGTGTCTATATAAACCAGAGGGTTTTAGTCCATAGCACGAACAACAATCATACCATAGGCTAGCTTCTAGGGTTTAGCCTCTCTGATCTCGTGGTAGATCTACTCTTGTACTACCCATATCATCAATATCAATCAAGAAGGACATAGGGTTTTACCTCCATCAAGAGGGCCCGAACCTGGGTAAAACATCGTGTCCCCTGCCTCCTGTTACCATCCAGCCTAGACGCACAGTTCGGGACCCCCTACCCGAGATCCGCCGGTTTTGACACCGACATTGGTGCTTTCATTGAGAGTTCCTCTATGTCGTCGCCATTAGGAAGGATGCCTCATCCCGTATTTAAATACGGCACCGTTGCTAAGGGAGCTTTGACTGTCGGCCAAACTCTCCGGCTAGGCGGTTTCCTTATGACCGCCTGTTCGGCTGTTGTGCCGACGATGACCTCTCGGGTCATCGAAAGCAATCTTCACATCAGCTCGGAATTCGCCGAGCAGCTAGATCCAATGGAGCTCTCTTCCCTAAATGAGCTCTTGGATCGCATCGCCGCCCTAGTAGTTGCTATGGATTACGACCAGATTGGGCCTAAACCCGATCTGAGAGAGATTAACTCTACCCAGGTCACCCATAATGTTGCCGTGGTAGAGGGACAGTGCGGCGACCCTTCATCTATCTTAAGGACTAGCTATGTCCGGATTCCCGATCCCTCCAAGCCGGATACCCGCTGAGGGGAGGACATCACTAAAGACCTGAACTTAAAGTCAGGCGACGGGCTAGATTCATTGGGCAGCATCCAAGAATCCAAACGTCTGAGTTCGGAAACTCCTTGGCCCCTGGGTCTCAGATTGGGTGAGGTTTCGGATTTGATTCCAACCAATCACCCGTACATAAGCGATCTATCCCAAATTAGGCAAGAACCCGAAGAAACAGTACATCATTACTGGGCCAGATTCCTCCTGGTTATGAACAGGATAAAGGACTGCCGTGAGGAAGACACAATTTTATTCTTCTGCAATAATTGCACGGACAAGGGAATCCTCAACGCCATAAGTCGCCGTGATATTACACGCTTCGCTGACTTGGCGTCCATAGTACGAAAGTACTGTGCGATGGAAAGCGCCTAGAAAACCGAAATAAAAATTTGGGACAATCCGGCCTTGAATACAAACCCGGTCCGAAATAAAAGGGTGCATCATCGTCAGACACCCGGGTTCAATACCAAAAAGCAAAAGCCCTCTACAGGGCTTGATGGACCCTATAAAATTCACAGTGCAGAGGGCGCCACACCAACTCACAGCCTTAGAGCATGTTGGATACTCCGGCAGGTGGCAAAAATTGGCGAAGATCTTCTAATTCCAGAAGCCACAGAAAGCCACCCCAGAGAAACCAGTACGGTATTAACAGTCTTCGAGACTTTCACATCAAATAATATGCGAAAAAGAACACTCCGCGGCCTTGCCGAATTCTACCAAGTAGCAACAATAAACCCATGGAGTGACACGGCTATTACTTTTAACGCCAGCGATGAACCTAAATTCCGAACAGCCTGAGCACCAGCCGCATTGGTCCTCAGTCCAAGAGTGGACGGCTTTCGTCTTACCAAGGTACTCATGGATGGCGGCAGCGGATTGAACCTCATTTATGAGGAAACCCTTCAAAAATGGAATTAGACTGGAACCGCATTGAGCGAAGCAGCACAACCTTTAGAGGAATAATCCCCAATCGGGAAGCGCGCTGTACAGGAAAAATCACACTAGATGTGGTGTTCGGCACGCCGGATAATTACAGGTCCGAAGAGGTCACGTTCTAGGTGGCCCTGTTCAGTAGAGGATATCACGCTCTGCTAGGGCGGGAAGCGTTTACAGTCTTCCAAGCAATACGCCATTAAGGGTACATGAAGCTCAAGATGCCCGGGCCTAATGGAATCATCACTCTCCTTAGTGATCCGGACATAGCACTCCGCGCCGAAAACAAGACAGCCGCATTGGCCCTCGAGGTGCTATCCGAAGCCCTAGCGGCTGAGGAACTGACTGTGCTGCGCTCCATGGTGAATAGGGACGATGTGATACTTGATAAAAGATCCAACTCCACCTCCTTTAAACCGGCGGATGAAATTGTCAAATTCCAGGTCCATCCAACGGACCCCAATAAAACAACTTCCATTAAGGCAGAGTTAAACCCTGATGTAGATGCCGCATTGCGGGAGTTCCTATGAGAGAACTGGGACATTTTCACCTGGCACCCTTCAGACATGCCAGGAATCCCACGCAGGCTGGCCGAACACAGCTTAAATATCCTAAAAGGATTCAAGCCAGTCAACGAGGCTCTTCGGCGTTTCTCCGAACCTAAGAGACAGGCCATGGGAGAGGAACTAGCCAAGCTATTGGAGGCCGGATCCATCAAAGATATAAAACATCCGGACTGGCTAGCAAACCTGGTGATGGTACCAAAAAAGGACAAATCCTGGCGCATGTGCGTTGATTTCAAAGACCTTAACAAGGCTTGCCCAAAGGATCCCTTCGCTCTCCCCTGCATTGATCAAATTATCGATGCTACCGCAGGACACGATTCGTTGTGTTTCCTCCACGCATACTCCGGCTACCATCAAATAAAGATGGCAGAGTCAGACCAAGCCGCAATGGCATTCATGACACCATACGGCCCATTCTGCTTCAACATGATGCCCTTCGGGCTCAAAAACGCCGGCGCAACATATCAGCGCATGATTCAGACATGTCTGGCAAACCAGATTGGCAAAACAGTGGAGGCATACGTAGATGATGTGGTCGTTAAAACAAAACATGTCGAATCTCTAGTAGATGACTTGAGGCTAACATTCGATAACCTCCGAACATACGACATCAAACTCAACCCGTAAAAATGCATTTTCGGCGTTCCAGCCGGAAAGCTCTTGGGCTTCATTGTATCCGGTAGGGGAATTGAAGCAAATCCAGTCAAGATCCGAGCTCTTTCACAATTGGATATCATGAAGGACCTCAAACAAATACAAAAATTAACCGGATGCGTGGCGGCTCTAAGCCGCTTTATCTCCCGCTTAGGAGAAAAGGCCCTACCCCTTTACCGCCTCCTTCGGCGCACCGAACACTTCGAGTGGACGGATGCAGCCACGGCCGGACTCGACGAAATAAAAGCCATCTTGGCAACAAACCCAGTCCTAGCCGCGCCAAACATTGGAGAACCAATGCTATTATACATTGCAACAACCCATCAGGTCGTAAGCGCAGTGCTCGTCGTCGAACGAGAGACGGACGGACACAAATTCCCCCTTCAAAAGCCGGTCTATTATGTGTCCACTGTCCTTACTCCGTGCAAGTCACGGTACCCGCATTATCAAAAGATTGCGTATGTGGTATTTATGGCATCCCGGAAGCGGCGACACTACTTTCAAGAGTGTTCAATAATAGTAGCCTCGGAACGGCCACTTAACGATATTATAAACAACCGCGACGTGACGGGCCGGATTGCAAAATGGGCCATTGAGCTCCTCCCGTTCGACATAACTTACAAGCCACGGCGAGCTATCAAGTCGCAAGTTTTGGCCGACTTCGTTGCAGAATGGACGGTGGCCGAACTCCCTAAAGAGTACGGCACATATTCAAACTGGGCCATGCACTTCAACGGCTCCAAAACGTTGGCCGGTCTAGGGGCTGGCGTCGTTTTGACGTCCCCCACAGGAGACATAGTTCAATACATACTCCAGATAATGTACACATACTCCAACAACGCAGCCGAATATGAGGCCCTTTTACATGGTCTCCGGATGGCAGTATCCATGGGCATTCAATGCCTAGAGGTGCGCGGGGACTGGAACCTTGCAATATCCCAAATAAATGGAGACTTTGATGCCAAGGATCCAAAAATGGCAGCTTATCGCAACGCCGTCCTAAAAATGTCAGCTCGGTTCGAAGGGCTCGAATTTCACGACATAGCCCGGGAAAATAATCCGGCGGCAGATGTCCTCGCACGCATCGGCACAAAACGTGATGTAGTCCGCCCAACATCTTCTTGGAAAGGTTGTTCAAGCCATCCGTATTATGGGAAGGGGAACCTGGCAATAACAGCCCGGACCCAACCGCACTGCCCGACACCGAACACTCTGACATAATTGGAGGCTCTGCCAATGAAATAACACCTTCAGCCCATGTAATAATGGCTGTCATCGCCCCGTGGACAGAACCATTCCTCGCCTACCTTACCAGGCAGGAACTCCCTGAGGACCAAAATGAGGCACGCTGCATAGTGCGGCGATCTAAAGCCTATAAAGTCCATGAGGGAGAGCTTTATAAGAAAAGCACTACCAGAGTCCTTCAAAGGTGCATCTCCGAAGAGGAAGGGCAGAACCTCCTGGCTGAAATTCATGCCGGACTCGGCGGTCATCACGCTGCAGCTCGGTCCCTTGTAAGCAAGGCCTTCCGTACAGGCTTTTATTGGCCGACAGCCCGGGCAGACACCCAGGACTTAGTCCAACGATGCGTCGGTTGCTAGCTTTTTGCAAACCAAAGCCATATGCCACCCACCGGCCTCCAAACTATCCCCATCACTTGGCCCTTCGCGGTCTGGGGGCTTGACATGGTTGGACCCCTTAAAGGCGGAACCCACAAGAAAAAATACTTACTGGTCATGGTGGATAAGTTCACCAAATGGATAGAAGCCAAGCCTGTTAAGACGGCGGAATTGGGACCGGTGATAGACTTTATATCCGGGGTCGTACACCGTTATGGCGTCCCCCACAGCATCATCACTGATAACGGCATGAACTTTACGGCCGATGAGGTAATACTTTGGTGCAAAAACATGGGCATCAAGCTCGATTATGCTTTCGTCTATCACCCACAAACTAATGGCCAGGTCGAACGTGCAAATGGTCTTATCATGAGCGGCATCAAACACAGATTAGTGCGGTCCCTTAAGGAATCTAATACGCATTGGGTAGAGGAGCTCGACTCCGTACTCCGGGGCCTGCGGACCACGCCGAATCGCACCACCGGATACACACCATTCTTCATGGTGTATGGCGCAGAGGCAGTTTTGCCCTGCGACATAATTCATGACTCACCTCGAGTGCGCATGTACGAAGAAAGAGAAGCCGAGCTCGATCGGCAGGACAGTTTGGACGCCTTGGAGGAAGAGCGAGACGTGGCAAAAGCCCGTTCCGAATTCTATCAACAGCAGGCTCGAAGATACCAAAGCAGAGAAGTACGGGCCAAAAATTACAACATTGGCTAATTAGTTCTACGCCTGCCGGACAAGAAAAAGGACAAACTCAAGCCCAAGTGGGAAGGTCCCTTCATAATTAACCAAGTCCTGACTGGTGGAGCGTACCGCCTGCGAGATGCATCGGATAACCGACTCGAGCCGAACCCATGGAACGCAGCCCGTCTCCAAAGATTCTATGCCTAGCGCCGGACTCTGTGTTCGTCTCCTTCCTCTATCCATTTTTTACATACTTTCTGTCTTACATTTCTCTCCTTCTCCTCTCTCTCTCTTATAGCCTTTAAAGTCTCATAAAATGACGCGCTATCCACGCTCATTAAACCTGGGGCCTTCTTTAAACTGAAGCTTATTTATACGGGCTTCATGCCCAACACATGTGTCGCACTTCCGCATGTACCTTTTATTCGCCATGATATGCATCGATATGACTTAAGTTTTGGCCAAGCTGGGTTGCCTGGCTCCTGTGCTTACCCCTACGTTCCCGATTGTTCGGCTAGGTGGTAAAGGGAGCACCTCTGTGATTGTTACTGTCGGGTCAGCCGGATGTGTACCTCAGACTGGGTGAAGCCGAAAGCTAGCGTTATTAAGGGAATATTCGGTCGGTAAACTAAAGATGATCTTTTTTTATTTTATCTATACGCCCCCAGATGTTTTTCCTGCGCCTCTTTTCACAAAATGGACATGCACTTTAGGGCATGCCTCCCAGGGAAAGGAACCCCTAACGGAACTATTCTCCCTGGAAGATGTTTGTTACTAACCATGTAATATAACGTAACTAGTTGGGCACTTGTCTGTTCAAGCACTAATGACCCCTACGCCTGGTCTCCATGCATACCCCGGTTCTTATATAACCACATGGATATTCGGACACACTCCGGACCGTCAGGTCCCGAGGTTGAAGCGAAAAGGTCAGCCATGACAAACGATCTAAAATCCGGCTAGAAGGCATTACACTTGTCAATTATAATTACATAGTCAATCTGACTGATTGTATTCCTCTTCAATACCATCTAACAGGCTGTCTAGTTTACAGTCCTGTTGGGAATACTTTGCGGCCAATTCTACTTGGTCGTATACTCAGCTCACAGGGATCTCCTTCCCATAGGGCCCCACGGGTCCGACCTCGGCCATGTGGTTTGGGTCAGCCTTCGTGTACCGCGTCTTCACCATGGCCCAGGCCTCCCTGGCGCCTTGACGGCAGGCTGACATCTTCCACAATCGGAAGTGCCGCTGCGCTCCCTTCAGCTTCTCTACAAGCTCTCCAAGGCCTTCGGGCATGGAGACGGATGGCCACAAGGCCTGGGAGACGCTTTGCATCATCTGCCGAACTCGCTCGTGCAGTTCTGAGAGCTCGGGAAGAAGGTCACCCGTAGAACCGGGCATTTCCTCTCCAGGACGACCTGTTAGCGTACCTACAGACATTCCTCTGTTAGTCGACTTTCTCGCCGAACTCTTTTTTCAAAGTTCGTTTAAGCAATTACTATATATGCCGCGTCGAAGCCGCTGATTCTCCTGCACGGAGTCCAACAGCTGGGCACGAACATCCTTCAGTTCAACGCCCAGCTTGGTGTTGGCATCTTGGAGATCGTTCTTCTCCCGCCTCACCTTTGTCAGCACGCTCGCACCAGCCTTCAGCTGGCATCGGAGTTGTTGCTCTTCCGGATTTAATCCAGCGCCATCTGCAATTTCATTTGTAAGATTTGCACCCACGCCGCACTTCGCAAAATACTTATCTTTCGAAGCGTATATTACTGGGACAGCAGGGCTCCCCTGCCGCGGCTAGTGCGGCCTCAAGTTGGGCTCCCCATGCCGCACTTCACAAAATACTTATCTTTCGAGGGGGTCTCCTTGGGCTCCCATGCCGCGGCTAGTGCGGCCTCAAGTTGGGCTTTGCACTCTTCCAGCTCCTGGGACAGCAGGGTATTCTTTTCTGTAAGAACCTGCATAACAGATGATCCTTAAATCAGTTATTCTAACTGTTTCAAGTCTCGGGGGCTACTGGTATATATATATAATTACCAAAATTTTCTTAACCGTATGTCTTTTACATATTGCTCCGTGGCTCTAGCTAGACCATTTTGAGCGGCACGGAGGTACGCATCTCCCGAATTGAAGGCATCCAATGCCTCTTTGGAGAAACAAGCGTCGCGAAGAACTGTCCGGCGATGCCTGTGGTTCATGGCACTCTCCACCTCGGAATTGGTGGCAGACAACCTGTCCGCATCCTCTGTCGGAGGAGCGTACGGTGCACGCCTCGTGTTCGCCTCAGCCTCTGGACCAGGCTTTGGAGCCTGGCTGGTGGTGGCACGATTTGCAGCGTCTCCGGATATAGTCCGGCGAGGTCTCTTCGTCCTGAAGAGAGCACGAGCGTTAATATGCCTCGAAGGAATAACACCCGGGAATAAGATGGCGCGCTATACCTTTGCGCCGGCGTCTCAGTCCGGACCTAACTTCTTTTCAGCCCGTGGGGCCTTGCCGCCCCTCGTTGGCTAGTCGCCGCAGGCTCGGCCTCCCGTCTCAGGGACCTCCCCTGGAAAACACGGTTGTCATAGGCAATCGCAAACACGCGAGGATAGATCCCTTTTCAAAGTGCTGGGACTTCGGTCTCAGTTACCTGTGAGGCTGGGAGTAGCCCTGGGTAATCGGCCGTAATGGCCACCAAGGCGTTGTCCTTGCTAAATTGATGAAACACCCCATCAATCAGCTCCACAGATAAGTCCGGATCCTCTTGAGAGGCCGGGTCGAGGGACCGTCCCGGATCCTCGGGTTGTGGAGGAGGGCTGTTTATTTCTTTAACAGCCTGACGCAGTTCCTACGTTGAAGTTGTTAGACTGAATATTTAACAATGGGAATATAAAATGGATGGGCAAGTAAAAGTGTACACTTACCCAACTTGGGGGATTGTACATAGAAAATCCACCCTGTGGGTTGACGCGGAGAAATTCCTCCTCTTCTCCCTTGTACAAAGCGGACAAGGTCTTTATTAGAGCGACAGCCGAATCCGGTCCCTTACGGCCGTGGCAGGTGGCGTCGTCCTCCCCGTTGAAGTCCCACATGGGGCGGCCTCTATACTGAAGCGGCTGCACCCCTCGCATGATGCATGCGGCCATGACCCCGATCATGGTCAGTCCGGAATGAGCTAACAATCTTATCCGGCCCATCAGGTAAAGAACGTCCCTGTCACTTTCCCTCTGAGGGCTCCGTGGACACCAGCTTAGGCGCTTCTTTAGGGGAGCACTGTCGAACTCAGGGAGGCCGATCCAGACAGGATTCGATAGCGGGGCGTCCTCTATATAAAACCGTTCCGAAGGCCAGTCCTCGGACACCTTCTTTGGGGTTCCGGATAGATATCCGGTCCCGGCGATGCGCCACACTTCGGCTCCACCCACTTGATATATTGACCCCTTCTTAGAACGGGGCACAAGGTAGAATAGCCTTTTCAACAGCGTGAACTGAGCCTCGCAGCCCAAAAACAGCTCGCAAAGGGCTACGAAGCCCGCGACATGCAATATGGAGGCAGGAGTGAGGTTGTGCAGCTGGAGGCCATAGAACTCCAGGAGCCCCCGTAGAAACGGATGAATTGGAAATCCGAGCCCTCTTATTAAGTAAGGGACAAGGCATACCCGCTCTCCTTTGGAGGGATTGGGGGCGCTCTCCGCTTGCTCTCCGCCATTATAGGTGGCAAGTCCGGCTCGAACCGGGACCATATAGGCCGGGGGGAGAAATCCCTTGGCCTGGAGCGTCACTAGCACGCTGTGCGGGATGGAGCACCTCTTCCAATCTCTAGGCTGAGGGCTGGAAGGGCGAGAGGAGGAGCTGCGGCAGCCGGCCATGATGGAATGGACCTCTGTCGGATACACTCTGATGAATACTCGCGGAGGGGAGAAGGTGTGGTTTGGATCTAAATCCTCGTCCCCTTAAATAGGCGGCTCATTCACGCGGCTAGGGGTGTAAATATAAAAAAACACCCTGACTTTTCATATTCATTTGACACGTGGAAGACGGCCATTATTGGGCGTAGAAGCCAAGGAGCACTACATTTACAAGAAACCGGACACTATTCAACAGGTACACGGAATTTGGAGGAGAACCCACCTTGCAATGTCGAGGACAATTTACGCGTCGTACTCATCATCATTGAAGCCTGGTTCCGGGGCTACTGAGGGAGTCCTGGATTAGGGGGTGTCCGTATAGCCGGACTATACCTTCGACCGGACTCCTGGACTATGAACATACAAGATCGAAGACTTTGTCCCGTGTCCGGAAGGGACTTTCCTTGGCGTGGAAGGCAAGCTTGGCGATACGGATATGTAGATCTGCTACCATTGTAACCGACTCTGTGTAACCCTAGCCCTCTCCGGTATCTATATAAACCGGAGGGTTTTAGTCTATAGCACGAACAACAATCATACCATAGGCTAGCTTCTAGGGTTTAGCCTCTCTGATCTCGTGGTAGATCTACTCTTGTACTACCCATATCATCAAAATCAATCAAGCAAGACCTAGGGTTTTACCTCCATCAAGAGGGCCCGAACCTGGGTAAAACATCGTGTCCCCTGCCTCCTGTTACCATCCAGCCTAGACGCACAGTTCGGGACCCCCTACCCGAGATCCACCGGTTTTGACACTAACAGTAGGTATGGTGTCTGTTTTGAGGAAGATATATGGTGGGTTTATGGTACCGGCGAAAGTTGCGCGGTACTAGAGAGGCTAGCAATGGTGGAAGGGTGAGAGTGCGTATAATCCATGGACTCAACATTAGTCATAAAGAACTCATATACTTATTGCAAAAATCTATTAGTTATCGAAACAAAGTACTACGCGCATGCTCCTAGGGGGATAGATTGGTAGGAAAAGACCATCGCTCGTCCCCGACCACCACTTACAAGGAAGACAATCAATAAATAAATCATGCTCCAACTTCATCACATAACGGTTCACCATACGTGCATGCTACGGGAATCACAAACTTTGACACAAGTATCTCTCGAATTCACAACTACTCAACTAGCATGACTCTAATATCACCATCTTTATATCTTAAAACAATCATCAAGTATCAAACTTCTCATAGTATTCAATGCACTTTATATGAAAGTTTTTATTATATCCTTCTTGGATGCCCATCATATTAGGACTAGTTTCATAACCAAAGAAAACTACCATGCTGTTCTAAAGAGTCTCAAAATAATATAAGTGAAGCATGAGAGTTCATTAATTTCTATAAAATAAAACCACCACCGTGCTCTAAAAAGATATAAGTGAAGCACTAGAGCAACAACAAACTACTCCGAAAGTTATAAGTGAAGATCAATGAGTAGTTAAATAATTATTTAGCTATGTAAAGACTCTCTAACATTTAATAATTTCAGATCTTGATAATTTATTCAACCATCAAGCAAAACAAAATAAAATAAAATGACTCTCCAAGCAAAACGCATATCATGTGGCGAATAAAAATATAGCTCCAAGTAAAGTTACCGATGAATGAAGACGAAAGAGGGGATGCCTTCCGGGGCATCCCCAAGCTTAGGCTCTTGGTTGTACTTGAATATTACCTTGGGGTGCCTTGGGAATCCCCAAGCTTAGGCTCTTTCCAATCCTTATTCCATAGTCCATCGAATCTTCACCCAAAACATGAAAACTTCACAACACAAAACTTAACAGAAAACTCGTGAGCTCCGTTAGCGAAAGAAAACAAAACACCACTTCAAGGTACTGTAATGAACTCATTCTTTATTTATATTGGTCTTAAACCTACTGTATTCCAACTTATCTATGGTTTATAAACTATTTTACTAGCCATAGATTCATCAAAATAAGCAAACAACACACGAAAAACAGAATCTGTCAAAAACAGAACAGTCTGGAGTAATATGTAACTAACGCAAACTTATGTAACCCCAAAAATTATAAAATAAATTTATGGACCTGAGTAATTTATCTATTAATCATCTGCAAAAAGAATTAACTAAATAACACTCCCCAATAAAAAATGGCAGCAAATCTCGTGAGCGCTAAAGTTTCTGTTTTTTACAGCATGATCGCAAAGACTTTCCCCAAGTCTTCCCAAAGGTTCTACTTGGCACAAACACTAATTAAAAGAATAAAACCACATCTAAACAGAGGCTGGATGAATTATTTATTACTAAACAGGAGAAAAATGCAAGGAACAAAAATAAAGTTGGGTTGCCTCCCAACAAGCGCTATCGTTTGACGCCCCTAGCTAGGCATGACGATTTCAATGATGCTCACATAAAGGATAAGAATTGAAACATAAAGAGAGCATCATGAAGAATATGACTAGCACATTTAAGTCTAACCCACTTCCTATGCATAGGGGTTTTGTGAGCAAACAACTTGTGGGAACAAGAATCAACTTGCATAGGAAGGTAAAACAAGCATAACCTCAAAACTTGAAGCACATAGAGAGGAAACTTGATATTATTGCAACTCCTACAAGCATATGTTCCTCCCTCATAATAATTTTCAGTAGCATCATGAATGAATTCAATAATATAACCAGCACCTAAATCATTCTTTTCATGATCTACAAGCATAGAAAATTTACTACTCTCCACATAAGCAAAATTCTTCTCATGAATAATAGTGGGAGCAAACTCAACAAAATAATTATCATGTGAGGCATAATCCAATTGAAAACTAAAATCATGATGACAAGTTTTATGGATATAATTATTCTTTATAGCATACAAGTCATCACAATAATCATCATAGATAGCAACTTTGTTCTCATAATCAATTGGAACCTCTTCCGAAATAGTGGATTCATCACAAAATAAAGTCATGACCTCCCCAAATCCATTTTCATCAATATAATCATCATAAATAGGAGGCATGCTTTCATCATAATAAATTTTCTCATCAAAACTTCGGGGACAAAAAAAATCATCTTCATCAAACATAGCTTCCGCAAGCTTGTGGCTTTGCATATCATTAGCATCATGGATATTCAAGGAATTCATACTAACAACATTGCAATCATGCTCATCATTCAAATATTTAGTGCCAAACATTCTAAGGCATTTTTCTTCTAGCACTTGAGCACAATTTTCCTTTCCATCATACGCACGAAAGATATTAAAAAGATGAAGCGTATGAGACAAACTCAATTCCATTTTTTTGTTATAGTTTTCTTTTATAAACTAAACTAGTGATAAAACAAGAAACCAAAAGACTCGATTGCAAGATCTAAAGATATACCTTCAGGCACTCACCTCCCTGGCAACGGCGCCAGAAAAGAGCTTGATGTCTACTACACAACCTTCTTCTTGTAGACGTTGTTGGGCCTCCAAGTGCAGAGGTTTGTAGGACAGTAGCAAATTTCCCTCAAGTGGATGACCTAAGGTTTATCAATCTATAGGACACGTAGGATGAAGATGGTCTCTCTCAAGCAACCCTGCAACCAAATAACAAAGAGTCTCTTGTGTCCCCAACACACCCAATACAATGGTAAATTGTATAGGTGCACTAGTTCGGCGAAGAGATGGTGATACAAGTGCAATATGGATAGTAGATAGTAGTTTTTGTAATCTGAAATTATAAAAACAGCAAGGTAACTAATGATAAACGTGAGCGTAAACGGTATTGCAATGCTAGGAAGCAAGGCCTAGGGTTCATACTTTCACTAGTGCAAGTCCTCTCAACAATAATAACATAATTGGATCACATAACTATCCATCAACATGCAAGAAAGAGTCACTCCAAAGTCACTAATAGCGGAGAACGCACGAAGAGATTATGGTAGGGTACGAAACCACCTCAAAGTTATTCTTTCCAATCAATCCGTTGGGCTATTCCTATAAGTGTCACAAACAGCCCTAGAGTTCGTACTAGAATAACACGTTAAGACACAAATCAACCAAAACCCTAATGTCACCTAGATACTCCAATGTCACCTCAAGTATCCATGGGTATGATTATACGATATGCATCACACAATCTCATATTCATCTATTCAACCAACACATAGAACCTCAAAGAGTGCCCCAAAGTTTCTACCGGAGAATCATGATGAAAACGTGTGCCAACCCCTATGCATAGGTTCATGGGCGGAACCCGCAAGTTGATCACCAAAACATACATCAAGTGAATCACGCGATATACCATTGTCACCACAGATACGCACGGCAAGACATACATCAAGTGTTCTCAAATCTTTAAAGACTCAATCCGATAAGATAACTTCAAAGGGGAAACTCAATCCATTACAAGAGAGTAGAGGGGGAGAAAACATCATAAGATCCAACTATAATAGCAATGCTCGCGATACATCAAGATCGTATCACCTCAAGAACATGAGAGAGGGAGAGAGATCAAACACATAGCTACTGGTACATACCCTCAGCCCCAAGGGAGAACTACTCCCTTCTCGTCATGGAGAGCACCGGGATGATGAAGATGGCCACCGGAGAGGGATTACCCCCTCCGGCAGGGTGCCAGAATGGGTCTAGATTAGCTTTCGGTGGCTACAGAGGCTTCTGGCAATGGAACTCCCGATCTATTGTGCTCTCTGATGTTTTTAGGGTATTTGGAGATATATAGGAGAAAGAAGTACGTCAGGGGAGCCACGAGGGTCCCACGAGGGTGGAGGGCGCGCCCAGGGGGGTGGGCGCGCCCCCCTGCCTCGTGGCTTCCTCATTGCTTCCCTTACGTGGACTCCAAGTCTCCCGGGTTGCTTTCCTTCCAAAAATAAGTTCCGTGAAGTTTCAGGTCAATTGGACTCCGTTTGATTTTCCTTTTCTGCGATACTCTAAAACAAGGAAAAAACAGAAACTGGCACTGGGCTCTAGGTTAATAGGTTAGTCCGAAAAATCATATAAAATAGCATATAAATGCATATAAAACATCCAAGGTTGATAATATAATAGCATGGAACAATCAAAAATTATAGATACGTTGGAGACGTATCACCAATCATCGGGCAAGTCAACCAAAGTCCACACTTTGTTCTCATACATGATCCCATCTCAGATTTCATGGCCTCAAGCCATTTCGCGGAATCTGGGCTCATCATCGCTTCCTCATAGTTCGTAGGTTCGTCATGGTCAAGTAACATGAACTCAAGAATAGGATTACCATACCACTCTGGTGCGGAACATACTCTGGTTGACCTACGAGGTTCGGTAGTAACTCGATCCGAAGCTTTCATGATCATCATCATTAACTTCCTCACTAATTGGCGTAAGCATCACTGGAACTGATTTCAGTGATGAACTACTTTCCAATTCGGGAGAAGGTACAATTTCCTTTTCAAGTTCTACTTTGCTCCCAGTCACTTCTTTCGAGAGAAACTCCTTCTCTAGAAAGGATCCAACTTTAGCAACGAATATCTTGCCTTCAAATCTATGATAGAATGTCTACCCAACAATAACTTTTGGGTATCCTATGAAGACGCAATTTTCCGATTTGGGTTTGAGCTTATCAGGATGAAACCTTTTCACATAAGCATCGCAACCCCAAACTTTAAGAAACGACAGCTTAGGTTTCTTTCCAAACCATAGTTCATACGGTATTGTCTCAACGGATTTAGATGGCGCCCTATTTAACGTGAATGCAGCTGTCTCTAATGCATAACCCCAAAACGATAGTGGTAAATTGGTAAGAGACATCATAGATCGCACCATATCTAATAAAGTACGGTTACGACGTTTGGACACACCATTACACTGTGGTGTTCCAGGTGGCGTGAGTAGTGAAACTATTCCACATTGTTTTAATTGAAGTCCAAACTCGTAACTCAAATATTTTACTTCTGTGATCATATCGTAGAAACTTTTATTTTTGTTACGATGATTCTCCACTTCACTCTGAAATTCTTTGAACTTTTCAAATGTTTCAGACTTGTGTTTCATCAAGTAGATATACTCATATCTGCTCAAATCATCTGTGAAGATCAGAAAATAATGATACCTGCCGCGAGCCGTAATATTTATCTGGCCACACACATCTGTATGTATGATTTCCAACAAATCTGTTGCTTGCTCCATTGTTTCGGAGAACGGAGTCTTAGTCATCTTGCCCATGAGGCATGGTTCGCAAGCATCAACTGATTCATAATCAAGTGATTCCAAAAGCCCATCAGCATGGATTTTCTTCATGCGCTTTACACCAATATGACCTAAACAGCAGTGCCATAAATAAGTTGCGCTATCATTATTAACTTTGCATATTTTGGCTTTAATATTATGAAAATGTGTAGCACCACGATCGAGATCCAACAAAACATTTTCATTGGGTGTATGACCATAGAAGGTTTTATTCATGTAAACAGAACAGCAATTATTATCTAACTTGCATGAATAACTGTATTGCAATAAACATGATCCACTCATATTCATGCTCAACGCAAACGCTAAATAACATTTATTTTAGGTTTAACACTAATCCCAAAAGTATAGGGAGTGTGCGATGATGATCATATCAATCTTGGAACCATTTCCAATACACATCGTCACTTCACCCTTAACTAGTCTCTGTTCATTCTGCAACTCCCGTTTTGAGTTACCATTCTTAGCAACTGAACTAGTATCAAATACTGAGGGGTTGCTATAAACACTAGTAAACTACACATCAATAACATGTATATCAAATATACCTATGTTCACTTTGCCATCCTTCTTATCCGCCAATTACATGGAGTAGTTCCGCTTCCAGTGACCAGTCCCTTTGCAGTAGAAGCACTCAGTTTCAGGCTTAGGTCTAGACTTGGGTTTTTTCACTTGAGCAGCAACTTTCTTGCCGTTCTTCTTGAAGTTCCCCTTTCTTCCCTTTGTCCCTTTACTTGAAACTAGTGGTTTTGTTTACCATCAACACTTGATGCTTTTCTTGATTTCTACCTTCGTCGATTTCAGCATCATGAAGAGCTTGGGAATCGTTTCTGTTATCCCTTGCATATTATAGTTCATCACGAAGTTCTACTAACTTGGTGATGGTGACTAGAAAATTTTGTCAATCACTATTTTATCTAGAATATTAACTCCCACTTGATTCAAGGGATTGTAGTACCCAGACAATCTGAGCACATTCTCACTGCTTGAGCTACTCTCCTCCATCCTTTAGCTACAGAACTTGTTGGAGACTTCATATCTCTCAACTCGGGTATTTGCTTGAAATATTAACTTCAACTCCTAGAACATCTCATATGGTCCATGACGTTCAAAACGTCTTTGAAGTCCCGATTCTAAGCTGTTAAGCATGGTGCACTAAACTATCAAGTAGTCATCATATTGAGCTAGCCAAACGTTCATAACATCTGCATCTGCTCCTGCAGTAGGTTTGTCACCTAGCGGTGCATCAAGGACATAATTTGATATACATGCAAAGGGTATTTGCTTGAAATATTAACTTCAACTCCTAGAACATCAAGGACATCTGCATCTGGTCCTAAGCCTGAGACTAAGTGATTCTACTGCAAAGGGACTGGTCACTGGAAGTGGAACTACCCCAAGTGATTGGCGGATAAGAAGGATGGCAAAGTGAACATAAGTATATTTGATATACATGTTATTGATGTGTACTTTACTAGTGTTCATAGCAACCCCTCAGTATTTGGTACTAGTTCAGTTGCTAAGATTAGTAACTCGAAACGGGAGTTGCAGAATGAACAGAGACTAGTTAAGGGTGAAGTGACGATGAGAGTTGGAAGTGGTTCCAAGATTGATATGATCATCATCGCACACTCCCTATACTTTCGGGATTGGTGTTGAACCTAAATAAGTGTTATTTGGTGTTTGCATTGAGCATGAATATGATTTGATCATGTTTATTGTAATATGGTTATTCATTTAAGTAAGAGAATAAATTGTTGTTCTGTTTACATGAATAAAACCTTATACGGTTACACACCCAATGAAAATAGTTCGTTGGATCTCGATTGTAGTGATACACATAAACATAATATTGAAACCAAAAGATGCAAAGTTAATAATGATAGTGCAAACTTATTTGTGGCACTGCCGTTTAGGTCATACTGGTATAAAGCGCATGAAGAAACTCCATGCTGATGGGCTTTTGGAATCACTTGATTATGAATCAGTTGATGCTTGCGAACCATGCCTCATGGGCAAGATGACTAAGACTCTGTTCTTTGGAACAATGGAGCGGGCAACAGATTTGTTGGAAATCATACATACTGATGTATGTGGTCCGATGAATATTGAGGCTCGCGACAAGTATCATTATTTTCTGATCTTCACAGATGATTTGATCAGATATGAGTATATCTACTTGATGAAACATAAGTCTGAAACATTTGAAAAGTTCAAAGAATTTCAGAGTGAAGTGAAAGATCATCGTAACAAGAAAATAAAGTTTCTACGATCTGATCGTAGATAAAAGTATTTGAGCTACGAGTTTGGCCTTCAGTTAAAAACAATGTGAAATAGTTTCACTACTCACGCCACCTGGAACACCACAATGTAATGGTGTGTCCGAACGTCATAACCGTACTTTATTAGATATGGTGCGACCTATGATGTTTCTTACCGATTTACCACTATCGTTTTGGGGTTATGCATTAAAGACAGCTGCATTCACGTTTAAAAGGGCACCATCTAAGTCCGTCGAGACGACACAATCTGAACTGTGGTTTGGCAAGAAACCAAAGTGGTCGTTTCTTAAAGTTTGGGATTGTGATGCTTATATGAAAAGGTTTCATCCTGATAAGCTCAAAACCAAATCGGAGAAATATGTCTTCATAGGATACCCAAAGGAAACTGTTGGGTACACCTTCTCTCACAGATTCGAAGGCAAAACATTCGTTGCTAAGAATCGATCCTTTCCAGAGAAGGAGTTTCTCTCGAAAGAAGTGAGTGGGAGGAAAGTAGAAAACTTGATAAGGTAATTGTACCTTCTCCCTTATTGGAAAGTAGTTCATCACAAAAATCTGTTCTTGTGACTACTACACCAATTAGTGAGGAAGCTAATGATGATGATCATGTAACTTCAGATCAAGTTACTACCGAATCTCATAGGTAAACCAGAGTGAGATCCGCACCAAAGTGGTACGGTAATCCTGTTCTGGAGGTCATGTTACTTGACCATGATGAATCTACGAACTATGAGGAAGCGATGATGAGCCCAGATTCCGCGATATGGTTTGAGGCCATGAAATCTGAGATATGATCCATGTATGAGAACAAAGTTTGGACTTTGGTTTACTTGCCCGATGATCGGCAAGCAATTGAGAATAAATGGATCTTCAAGAGGAAGACAGACGCTGATAGTAGTGTTACTATCTACAAAGCTAGAATTGTCGCAAAAGGTTTTCGACAAGTTCAAGGTGTTGACTACGATGAGAGCTTCTCACTCATATCTATGCTTGAGTCTGTCCGAATCATGTTAGTAATTGCCGCATTTTATGAAATCTGGCAAATGGATAAACAAAACTGCATTCCTTAATGGATTTATTAAAGAAGAGTTGTATATGATGCAACTAGAAGGTTTTGTCAATCCGAAAGGTGCTAACAAAATGTGCAAGCTCCAGCGATCCATCTGTGGACTGGTGCAAGCATCTCGGAGTTGGAATATACGATTTGATGAGTTGATCAAAGCATATAGTTTTATACAGACTTGCGGTGAAGCCTGTATTTACAAGAAAGTGAGTGGGAGCACTACAGCATTTCTGATAAGTATATGTGAATGACATATTGTTGATCAATGTAGAATTATTCTATGAAGCATAAAGGGGTGTTTGAAAGGAGTTTTTCAAAGAAAGACTTCGGTGAAGCTGCTTACATATTGAGCTTCAAAATCTATAGAGATAGATCAAGACGCTTGATAAGTTTTTTCAATGAGTACATACCTTGACAAGATTTTGATGTAGTTCAAAATGGAGCAGTCAAAGAAAGAGTTCTTGCCTGTATTACAAGGTGTGAAGTTGAGTAAGACTCAAAGCCCGACCATGGCAGAAGATAGAAAGAGAATGAAAGTCATTCCCTATGCCTTGGCCATAGGTTCTATGAAGTATGTCATGTTGTGTACTAGATCTATTGTATACCCTGCACTGATTTGGCAAGGGAGTACAATAGTGATCTAGGAGTAGATCACTGGACAGCGGTCAGAATTATCCTTAGTGAAATAAGGATATGTATCTCGATTATGGACGTGACAAAAGGTTCGTCGTAAAGGGTTACGTCGATGCAAGTTTTTGACATTGATCCAGATGATTCTAAGTCTCAATCTGGATACATATTGAAAATGGGAGCAATTAGCTAGAGTAGCTCCGTGCAGAGCATTGTACACATAGAATTTTGCAAAATACATACGGATGTGAATTTGGCAGGCCCGTTGACTAAATTTCTCTCACAAGGAAAACATGATCACTCTTTGGGTGTTAATCACATAGCGATGTGAACTAGATTATTGAATCTAGTAAACCCTTTGGGTGTTAGTCACATGGAGATGTGAACCAATCACATAAAGATGTGAACTATTGGTGTTAATCACATAGCGATGTGAACTAGATTATTGAGTCTAGTGCAAGTGGGAGACTGAAGGAAATATGCCCTAGAGCAATAATAAAGTTATTATTTATTTCCTTATATCATGATAAATGTTTATTATTCATGCTAGAATTGTATTAACCGGAAACATAATACATGTGTGAATACATAGACAAACAGAGTGTCACTAGTATGCCTCTACTTGACTAGCTCGTTAATCAAAGATGGTTATGTTTCCTAACCATGGACAAAGAGTTGTCATTTGATTAAACGGGATCACATCATTAGTTGAATGATCTGATTGACCTGACCCATTCCATTAGATTAGCACCCGATCGTTTAGTATGTTGCTATTGCTTTCTTCATGACTTATACATGTTCCTATGACTATGAGATTATGTAACTCCCGTGTGCCGGAGGAACACTTTGTGTGCTACCCAACGTCACAACGTAACTGGGTGATTATAAAGGTGCTCTACAGGTGTCTCCAAAGGTACATGTTGGGTTGACGTATTTCGAGATTACGATTTGTCACTCCGATCGTCGGAGAGGTATCTCTGGGCCCTCTCGGTAATGCACATCACTTAAGCCTTGCAAGCAATGCAACTAATGAGTTAGTTGCGAGATGATGTATTACGGAACGAGTAAAGAGACTTGCCGGTAACGAGATTGAACTAGGTATTGGATACCGACGATCGAATCTCGGGCAACTAACATACCGATGACAAAGGGAACAGCGTACGTTGTTATGCGGTCTGACCGATAAAGATCTTCGTAGAATATGTAGGAGCCAATATGGGCATCCAGTACCCGCTATTGGTTATTGACCGGAGACATGTCTCGGTCATGTCTACATTGTTCTCGAACCCGTAGGGTCCGCACGCTTAAGGATTCGATGATAGTTATATTATGAGTTTATACGTTTTGATGTACCGAAGGTTGTTTGGAGTCCCGGATTGATCACAGACATGATGAGGAGTCTCGAAATGGTCGAGACATAAAGATTGATATATTGGAAGCCTATGTTTGGATATCGGAAGTGTTCCAGGTGAAAATGGGATTTTACCGGAGTACCGGGAGGTTACCGGAACCCCCGGGAGCTATATGGGCCTTAGTCGGCCTTAGTGGAAAAGAGAAGAGGTGGCCTGAGATGGGCCGCGTGCCCCTCCCCTCCCTTGGTCCGAATAGGACAAGGAGAGGGGGTCGGCCCCCCTTTCTCCTTTTCCCCCTCCGCGAATCCTATTCCAACTAGGATTGGGGGGGAAGTCCTACTCCCGGAGGGAGTAGGACTCCTCCTGGCGTGCCACTTCTAGGCCGGCCGCACCCCCCCTTGAGCCTTTATATACGGAGGCAGAGGCACCCCAGAGGAACACAAGTTGATCCACGTGATCATATTCTTAGCCGTGTGCGGCGCCCCCTGCCACCATAGTCCTTGATAATATTGTAGCAGTGCTTAGGTGAAGCCCTGCGACAGTAGTACATCAAGATCGTCACCACGCCGTCGTGCTGACAGAACTCTTCCCTGACACTTTGCTGGATCGGAGTCCGAGGATCGTCATCGAGCTGAACGTGTTCTAGAACTCGGAGGTGCCGTAGTTTCGGTGCTTGATCGGTCGGGCCGTGGAGACGTATGACTACATCAACCAAATGCTTCCGTTGTCGATCTACAAGGGTACGTAGATCACACTCTCCCCTCTCATTGCTATGCATCACCATGATCTTGCGTGTGCGTAGGAAAATTTTGAAATTACTACGTTCCCCAACAATGACACCATGATCTCCATCATCTTGATCTATATCAATGTGTCGTCACATGGTCGTCTCGCCAACTATTACTCTTGCAACTATTGCTATCGCATAGCGATAAAGTAAAGCAATTACTTGGCGCTTGCATCTTATGCAATAAAGATACAACCATAAGGCTTCTGCCAGTTGCCGATAACTTCAACAAAACATGATCATCTTATACAACAACTTATATCTCATCACATCTTGACCATATCACATCACAACATGCCCTGCAAAAACAAGTTAGACGTCCTCTACTTTGTTGTTGCAAGTTTTACGTGGCTGCTACGGGCTGAGCAAGAACCTTTCTTACCTACGCATCAAAACCACAACGATAGTTTGTCAAGTTAGTGTTGTTTTAACCTTCTTAAGGACCGGGCGTAGCCACACTCGGTTCAACTAAAGTTGGAGAAACTGACACCCGCTAGTCACCTGTGTGCATAGCACGGCGGTAAAACCAGTCTCGCGTAAGCATACGCGTAATGTCGGTCAGGGCCGCTTCATCCAACAATACCGCCGAACCAATGTGTGACATGCTGGTAAGCAGTATGACTTATATCGCCCATAACTCACTTGTGTTCTACTCGTGCATATTACATCAACGCATAAAACCTGGCTCGGATGCCACTGTTGGGGAACGTAGTAATTTCAAAATTTTCTGGTGATGCATAGCAACGAGAGGGGAGAGTGTTGTCCATGTACCCTCGTAGACCTAAAGCGGAAGCGTTAGCACAACGTGGTTGATGTAGTCGTACGTCTTCATGATCCGACCGATCAAGTACCGAATGTACGACACCTCCGAGTTCAGCACATGTTCAGCCCGATGACGTCCCTCGAATCCGATCCAGCCGAGTGTTGAGGGAGAGTTTCGTCAGCACGACGGCATGGTGACCATGATGATGTTCTACCGACGCAGGGCTTCGCCTAAGCACAGCTACAGTATTATCGAGGTGGACTATGGTGGAGGGGGCACCGCACACGGCTAAAAGATCAAACGATCAATTGTTGTGTCTATGGGGTGCCCCCTGCCCCCGTATATAAAGGAGCAAGGGGGTGCGGCCGGCATAGAGAGGGGCGCGCCAGGAGGAGTCCTACTCCTACCGGGAGTAGGACTCCCCCCTTTTCCTTGTTGGACTAGGAGAGAGAGGGGAAAGAGGTGGAGGAGAAGAAGGAAGGGGGGGCGCCACCCCCTCTCCATGTCCTATTCGGACTAGGGGGGAGGGGGCGCGGCCCATGCCCTGGCCGCCTCTCCTCTCTTTCCACCAAGGCCCATTAAGTTCCCGGGGGGTTCCGGTAACCTCCCGGTACTCCAGTAAAATCCTGATTTCATCCGGAACACTTCCGATATCCAAACATAGGCTTCCAATATATCAATTTTCATGTCTCGACCATTTCGAGACTCCTCATCATGTCTGTGATCAATCCGGGACTCCAAACAACCTTCGGTACATCAAAACATATAAACTAATAATATAACTGTAATCGAAACGTTAAGCGTGCGGACCCTACGGGTTCGAGAACTATGTAGACATGACCGAGACACGTCTCCGGTCAATAACCAATAGAGGAACCTGGATGTTCATATTGGCTCCCACATATTCTACGAAGATCTTTATCGGTCAGACCGCATAACAACATAGGTTGTTCCCTTTGTCATCGGTATGTTACTTGCCCAAAGATTCGATCGTCGGTATCTCAATACCTAGTTCAATCTCGTTACCGGAAAGTCTCTTTACTCGTTCTGTAATACATCATCCCGCAACTAACTCATTAGTTGCAGTGCTTGCAAGGCTTAAGTGATGTGCATTACCGAGAGGGCCCAGAGATACCTCTCTGGCAATCGGAGTGACAAATCCTAATCTCGAAATACGCCAACCCAACAAGTACCTTCGGAGACACCTGTAGAGCACCTTTATAATCACCCAGTTATGTTGTGACATTTCGTAGCACACAAAGTGTTCCTCCGGTAAACGGGAGTTGCATAATCTCATAGTCATAGGAACATGTATAAGTCATGAAGAAAGCAATAGCAACATACTAAACGATCAAGTGCTAAGCTAACAAAATGGGTCAAGTCAATCACATCATTCTCCTAATGATGTGATCCCGTTAATCAAATGAGAACTCATGTATATGGTTAGAAAACATAACAATCTTTGATCAACGAGCTAGTCAAGTAGAGGCAGACTAGTGACACTCTATTTGTCTCTGTATTCACACATGTATTATGTTTCCGGTTAATACAATTCTAGCATGAATAATAAACATTTATCATGATATAAGGAAATAAATAATAACTTTATTATTGCCTCTAGGGCATATTTCCTTCAACACCGACCCAATGTTATATTTCTTTCCGAAACAAAGCAGAATAAAGAATATGTGGAGAGTTTGCGCTATCGTTTGGGTATGAAAAATGTTTTCACTGTTTCTGTGCCAGGCAAAGGTGGTGGACTAGCGGTATTTTGGGATGATCTGTACACATTGGAGTTGAACAAATATGGTGAACACTTCATTGACATGTATGTTTGCAATGATGCTGGAAGTAAATGGAGAAGCACATTCGTCTATGGGGAACCAAAGGAGAGCCACAGGTATGTGATGTGGGATTTGTTAAGATGAATAAAACCACTTGGGGCTGGACCGTGGTTTATGGTTGGTGATTTTAATGAGGCAATGTGGCAAAATGAGCATTTTTCTCAGACTAAGCGAGCTCACAAACTTATGGCTAATTTTCGCCAAGTTCTATCTGATTGTGATTTATTTGATTTGCGGTTCAATGGTGTTCCTTGGACTTACAACAATAAACAAGAAGGTAATAAAAATGTGAAAGTTCGGCTTGATCGTGCGGTCGCCTGTCCTTTATGATCTTCTATCTTTCCTGGCTGGAAGGTTTCTCATATCATCAGCTCCATATCTGATTATTGCCCTATTCTTATTGAATTGTTGGGGCCTCTCACTCAGGTTCGTTTATTAAACAGTTCAAATATGAAGCGTACTAGGAGAGGGAGGAAGCGTAGTTGAAAGTGCAGATTGAATCATGTTGGAACAACAGTATGCACGTCAATGATCTGGGAGACGTGGCAAACAATCTGGACAAGTTGATGAATTCTCTTCATGGTTGGAGTAAGGTTCACATAGGCTATCTGCCTAAAAAGCTTGAAAATGCTCGTAAAAGGTTAAATGTGCTTTTTAAAAGAAATGATCATAAGGCTATAGAGGAAAGGAAGAAAATTCTTCCAGAGATGGACGAGCTCCTAATTAAAGAAGAAATTATGTGGAGAAGCGCTGTTGCACCTGTCTTGAAAAGTCGCAAAGCCTTGTAAGTGACACGTTTAGTGTCTGTACAGGGGGTATAGTTACCCTAGATTCTATGCTCTATAAAGCATACGATTCCTCTCAATCTTTTATTTTTGAAACAGATAGCATGCCTCAATGTCCTTCGGCCTAGGTGGACTATGCATGGCGTTTCACCATCTTATTGGGAGCCTTGTGCTGGGCCTGTGAGCTGCTTTGCAACCAAGGAAAAAAATCGTCAAAATTTTGCGGATTTTCAATAATTTTGGGGGTGAGCAAAATACTTTTGTTTTGTTCAAAGAAATACCTTATTTAAAATTGTTCTTATAAAATACTGAGGAATCCCACATTTGACAAGCTCGTTTGTATAGTGCAGTGGTAGGCAGCAGTTATCTCATACTTCATGTCTATGGTGGGAGCACGAACTGGTCATAGCTCAAATGGTTAGGTTTCTTGTGGTGTAACCAACCCATCAGAATTCTAGTACTAAACTTGGGGGTGACATCTTCATCAACCTGGTCGCTCCTGGGTTACCTGAAAATGTTGCTGTTGTGCACACGATGGATATGGAAGCGGCAGTTACTTCACATATGTTGGCCCCTAGTGGCCCGGTGTGTGTTGCAGCTCATGCCAATATGCCAAAAGATTTGAAGGGGCTACCTGATGCTTTACATCCTAAGCAACCATTGGTAGATGCTAAGGGTGATCATGTCCAGGACGCACGGGAGGGTGTTGCTGTTGTTGGAGTACAACCGCGTACTCTGATTGTTACTAGAGTTTAGAGGTGGAAGAGGCTTCATCGACAAGAACGGGATGACAAGGCTATGTTACAGTTTGCGTGTGTTAAACATGCAATTTTTGGTGTGCCCACCCCACCTAACAGCGGCAGCGAGCTCTCTAGTCGCAAGGCGTCCTTCGCTGCCATGCTTGAAAGTACGGCGGGAAGCAAGAGGCTTTGTCAAGATGATCAAGACCTTATTCTCACCATTAACACCACTAGTACGTATAGCTTAGAGGGTAGGGGTGATATGGATATGAATGTATCATGTAAAAGAGTGTGTGTTGAGAGAGTTGAAACTGTAGTAGGCTTAGATGGGTCTAGTGTGCATGTAACAGAGGAAGTAGATGGGGGTGAGGAGGTGGTTGAGGGCAAAGGGAGAGAATCTATACGGGAGGAGAGAGATGTTGAGAACACAGCCAAGGAAGCTACCGGTCCTAGGGCTGCTGGTTAACTGACGGGCATGATGGATGACGCATGTCAGGATCCATGAAAATGATTAGTTGGAACTGTCGAGGGTTGGGTCGCCCTCAGACAGTGCAAGAGCTTGTGTGTCTCACAGTGACACACCGACCCAATGTTATCCTTCTTTCCGAAACAAGGCAGAATAAGAGTATGTGGAGAGTTTGCGTTATCGTTTGGGTATGAAAAATGTTTTCTCTGTTTCTGTGCCAGGCAAAGGTGGTGGACTAGCGGTATTTTGGGATGATATGTACACATTGGAGTTGAACAAATATGGTGAACACTTCATTGACATGTATGTTTGCAATGATGCTGGAAGTAAATGGAGAAGCACATTCGTCTATGGGGAACCAAAGGAGAGCCAAAGGTATGTGATGTGGGATTTGTTAAGACGAATAAAACCACTTGGGGCTGGACCGTGGTTTATGGTTGGTGATTTTAATGAGGCAATGTGGCAAAATGAGCATTTTTCTCAGACCAGCCAGCTCACAAACTTATGGCTAATTTTCGCCAAGTTCTATCTGATTGCGATTTATTTGATTTGGGGTTCAATGGTGTTCCTTGGACTTACAACAATAAACAGGAAGGTAATAAAAATGTGAAAGTTCGGCTTGATCGTGCGGCCGCCTGTCCTTTATGGTCTTCTATCTTTCCTGACTGCAAGGTTTCTCATATCATCAGCTCCATATCTGAGCATTGCCCTATTTGTCTTGAATTGTTGGAGTCTCTCGCTCAGGTTCGTTTATTAAACAGTTGAAATATGAAGCGTATTGGGAGAGGGAGGAAGTGGAGTTGAAAGTGCAGATTGAATCATGTTGGAACAACAGTATGCACGTCAATGATCTGGGAGACGTGGCAAATAATCTGGACAAGTTGATGAATTCTCTTCATGGTTGGAGTAAGGTTCACATAGGCTATCTGCGTAAAAAGCTTGAAAATGCTCGTAAAATGTTAAATCTGCTTTTTAAAAGAAATGATCATAAGGCTATAGAGGAAAGGAAGAAAATTCTTTCAGAGATGGACGAGCTCTTAATTAAAGATGAAATTATGTGGAAGCAGAGATCTTGTTTGGACAAAATGAGATGGGGGATAGGATTACAAAAAATTTCATAGGAAAGCCACTTGGAGAGCGAAGAAGAATAATATTTCTGCTATTAGAAGAAGCGATGGATCTCTGTCTCATGATATCGTTGATCTGTCTTGTATTATACCATTTGTGAAACCGTTGGTGAATGGTGAAATGAATGATGAGCTATGCAAACAATTTTCTGAGCAAGAAATTAGTGACACACTTTTCCAAATTGGACCTTTGAAGGCGCCAGGACCTGATGGGTTCCTAGCTAGATTCTTCTAGAGGAACTGGGGATTGTTAAAAGAAGATATTGTTCGTGTTGTCCAGCAATTTTTCATTTCAGGAAGTATGCCCGAAGGGATTAATGATACTACCATTGTTCTTATACCTAAAGTGAAGAATCCCTAGTCCATGAAGGATTTTCGGCCGATTAGCCTATGCAACGTCATATATAAAATTATTTCCAAATGTCTCGTAAACAGAATGAGACCCATCTTGGATGGTATGATTTCTCCTACCCAAAGTGCCTTTATTCCTGGAATATTAATTCTAGATAATGCTCTCACAGCTTGTGAATGTATGCATTCGCTAAATACATTGAAGGATAGTTGTGACGAATACTGTGCATATAAGTTGGATCTTGCTAAATCTTATGACCGTGTGGACTGGAAGTTTCTGGAAAGTATACTTGGAGCGTATGGTTTTGCGCCAACTTGGATAAAGTGGATTAAGTGTGTTACATCAGTAAAATTCTCTATGCAATTAAATAGGCAGTTGTTGGAGTCTTTTCATCCTTCGTGTGGGCTTAGGCAAGGAGATCCTTTATCACCGTACTTATTTCTCTTTGTGGCTGAAGCGCTTTCTTTGCTTTTTAATGATACTTCGACAAGAGGGGTGATTCAAGAGTTCCGGTTGAATAGATATGCCCCAAGTATCTCTCATCTTTTATTTGCTGACGAAGGCCTTCCATTTTTTAAGGGCTCTGTGGAGCAAGTTTTGGCCGTCAAAGGTATTTTGAGAGCTTATGAGGAGGGTACAAGACAATTGTTAAGCCCAGAAAAATGTTCCATTTTATTTGGGAAAAAATTCTCCCTAGAAGATCAGGTGTCCATGTTGGTTATCCTCCAGATCATGAGTGAAGGTTTTGACGATAAATATCTGGGTTTACCAGTGCCACAAGGGCGTATGAAGGCGGGCAAATTTCAGTCTTCAAAAGATAAAGTTATTAAGAGGGGAGCAGACTAGGTTGATAAATATGCTTCCAGCGGGGTCAAGGAAATCCAGATCAAATCTGTTATGCAGGCCATTCTGGTCTATGCCGTGGGTATTTTTAAATTTCCTGTCTCCCTCTGTAGTGAGTTATCTCAAATTATACGGAATTTTTGGTGGGGTGATGAGGAGAATAGAAGGAGAACTCATTGGTTGGCTTGGGACAAGTTGACAAGACCAAAAGGTGCAGGTGGTATGGGCTTTCGGGATCTTAGGCTATTTAATCAAGCACTTCTAGCCAAACAAGTGTGGCGTTTATTGGGTTTTCCGGACTCATTGTGTGCTAAGGTGATGAAGGCAAAATATTATCCGCATGGATATTATTGATACTGTCTTCCCCCAAATCGACATCGCTGCCATGGCAAGGTATTATGCATGGTCTCGATTTATTTGAAAAGGGTGTAATCTGGAGAGTTGTTGATGGGGCCAGTATAAGCATATGGAGAGATAATTGGATTCCTAGGGAGTCTGGCCTGAAGATTACTGCCAAGAAAAACAGAACAAGGATCAAATGGGTGTCCGAGTTAATCAGGACAGATACGAGAGCTGAGATGAGCATCTGATCAGGCACATATTTTACCCTCATGATGCAGAGGAAATTTTGAAGTTGCAAACTCTGAACTTGGGTGGGGGAGATCTTATTTCATGGCATCATGAGAAAAGTGGCATGTTTTCGGTTAAGAGTGCGTACAGACTTGCACAAAATCTAATGGACTCGAAGGTAATCTAGGGAATTCTTGTGTAGAAGTTAATGGAGAAAGGAAGATCTGGAATATTATTTGGAAAGCTAATATCCCTCAAAAGATTAGAATATTTGCCTGGCGGGTGGCTTCTAATAGTTTGGCGGTTCAAGTTAACGGGATTAAACATCGTCAAGCTATTCTGAGAACGTGTACAATTTGTGGCGTTGAAGATGAATGCACTTTTCATGGGTTGGTGAGTTTCCCAAAGGCGTGTGCTCTTCGTTTGGCTCTGAGAAAGGTGTAGAATTTGCCGGACGAAGTGCTTTTTAAAAATACAGGGCCAAATTGGTTTCTTATTTTACTGGATCAATTAAATCCGGCAACGCGTGAGCAAACTATATTAATGTTGTGAAGAGTTTGGCATTTGAGGAATGATTTGATTTTTCCTAAAGGTAAAGAATCCATCTCAGCCTCTGTGAATTTTGTACAAAATTATTGGGCTTCCTTTTTGTCTTGTCACACAAAAGCGCGGGGAGGGACAAGTAAAAAAGGTAAGGAATTGGAGGAGGGCCTTCGGGTTACTAATATTGTGGAGAGGAAGCTGGCTAGTTGGCAACCTCCCAACGAGGAGCTTTTCAAGATTAACGTCGATGCAAGCTATGTGGAGGCAATCAACGCCGCGCGTGTGGGGGTGGTTGCCAGAAACCATGTTGGAGAAGTAGTAACTTCCTCTTGGGATTACATTGGAGCCTGCTATTGCATTGAAGAAGCGGAACTTAGAGCGGCAATATCCAGATTATATAGCGGTATCACCCTTCACAAACCCATTATATTAGCAATTGATTGTTCTTTTGTGGTTGGTGTTCTAGGAAAAAACAGTTTTGACAGATCTATCATGGTTGACCTCAAGAAGTAAGCATTAAGTATTTCAAAGATGCTGGCGAATGTAAAGATTTCCAAGATTAGCAGGGAAGCTAATATGGTGGCGCACGAGTTAGCTAAGTTTAGATTTAATAATAAGTCTGATGGTGTTCTTATTAATAGTGCTCCGGCCTGTGTGGCAGATGCTGTAATGAATGATTGTATGAACATTCTAAATTAATTAATATATGGGTGGGGTTTTAAAAAAAATGACATACGACTTATATGTGTAATACTTATGCCACATCTGGATGTGCTTTAGCAAAATTGCTATAATTTTGAGAAAACTTGTAATGTGGTCAACTTGGGATGGAATTTATAGGACAAGAGATCGTGTCAAACAATATAACACTAGATGATACCCTGCGCGTTGCTGCGGAAATTTATAGCTTTTAGAATGGTATCTCAAAAGTAACAATTCAAGTTGGCGCTTCTGTAGTAAGGTAATACTTGTTAGCGTCCATTACAAATGATACTTCCTAGCATACGTGCTACCTAGGCATGCTCCTCTACGGAAAATCCACTTGATATACACACACTAGTGCAGAACCGGGCAATAGCACCAGTTCGTAAGGCCCTTTAGTGCCGGTTTAGGAACCGGCACTATTATTTTGGCACTAAAGGCCCCCCTTTAGTACCAGTTCAGCACGAACCGGTGCTAAAGGGGTACCACGTGGCACGAGCCAGCTCCGGGGGCCGGGAGCCCTTTAGTTCCGGTTGGTAAAACCAACCGGTACTAAATGGTTGTGGGTTTTTGTTTTATTTTGTATTTTTCAATTAAATTTGTGTTATCAATTTAATCTAGGATTGTTTTACGTTATAATGAGTTGTAGTCGTCATCATCATCATCATCATCATCGCATATTAATAAATAAATAAACTCTAGCTAGCTAAAAATCATCGTGGTCGTCTAATTACCCCTATTTAATCATCATAGTCATTACCGCTAGCTATGTAATCATCATCAACGTTGGCTAGCTTAAAGAGGAAACATTCACTTTGTAACAGAAGCAAAGAGATATCATCAAGTTCAACATAATCATCACCAACATCGAAGTTCAGGACACGGATCCATGAGACAAGTACTAATTAAGAGCATGAAGTAGTAGCTACTGATCCTGCTGCTCCCTCTCAGGTAGAATAGCATAGAACATGTATAGCTCTCCTGATTCATCATACTGGAGCATGCAGATGAATCTGTCCCCTAATCTTGGGTTGCGCTTCTCCTTACTGCCCCCTAGTACTTCTCTGCGATCGTTAACAATTTTGCTCCAATCTTTCACTATTAAGCATTCTTCGCTTTTAGAAATCCTGAATGCACGCATGTGCAATGTATGAAATCTTGGTCGTAAGCTAACCATTGACATGCGACCTTTTGTCTCGATCCACTGAGGCACAACTGTCATCGGAAGTCCCTGTTGAACAACATCGTATAGTAATTAATATACTAAGCAATGAAAGTTTAGCTTCAAAAATAATGTATGCAAAAGATGCACTAATTAAGGACAAATATTTAAAATCTTACCATCTTTTGATTATAGATGTGACCGTAGTTCAATACGATCACCATTGGTCGCACGTTTTGAGTACTAACATTTCTAAGTTTAGGAAAAAAATTGTCCTGACAGTATTAAGATCCTCAATCCATGAAACATAATGACTTATCTCCTTGCAGTTTAGTTGAGCCCCGGGGCAGTAGTAGGTCCTGTCTACCAAGCGCCGAACATGTTTGCTTGAACCGAAATAAGCTGACAATACAAATTAGTTGTCAACTATTTTTGAATAAACTGTATGAAAGACATAAACATATGCATGCATGGTTGAGAAAAACTCACCAAATGGTAGAACTGGAGGCGTTTGCACATCGACCCAGATGTCTATATTACCTTCAATATCATCTTCCGGACGAATATCAAAGGTGATAACCATATCAGGCTCAAATGCATAAGCCTTGCATAGTGCTTGCCAAGTTTTGCATTCAAAATGGGTGTATGTGTCTCCATTATATAATTTGACGTTGAAAGTATACCCATGCTGCATCTTCAAGTAAACTCTCTTTACCTCCATATCATCTATAGCACTAAAACCTATCTTATCCAAGACAAAAATTCTTGCATGGCAGGGGATGCGCTAGTAGAATAGTGAAAATTTAAAATTATAAGTTGAAGCAAATGAAGCATAAGTTTTGCATTCAAATAATAATTGACAAAGTGACTTACTGTATCAACTTCGAATGTCTCATCCAGCTTGATGCTGAAGCGCGTACCATCAACAAGGAAATTTTGGTCGCACAGGCCGCGCTGGTCTTCACAGTGTTCGCACATAATAAAATCTTTTTCGTCGTCACATGACATTTCCTATGTTCATATAGATGAAACATTAAACACCTATATCTAGCCAAATATATATTCATCTAACATTTGACATTAATATATCTAACTACTATATATTCAATTGACATTACTATATATTTAACTTTTCTATCTAATTCATCTAACATTCGACATTAATCTAACATTTATATAAACTCAAAATATATAAAAAATTAAATAAACAGAAAAACTCATTAACAAATAATATTTTAATTAGATCATCAAATCTCATATACCTAAATTTTCTTACTAAAAATAAACTAGTTATATTAATTATTCAACTAGTTCCTAATCTCATATACCTAAATTTTCTTACTAAAAATAAACTAGTTATATTAATTATTCAACTAGTTCAAATCTCATATACCTAAATTTTCTTACTAAAAATAAACTAGTTATATTAATTATTCAACTAGTTCAAATCTCATATACCTAAATTTTCTTACTAAAAATAAACTAGTTATATTAATTATTCAACTAGTTCTAAATCTCATATACCTAAATTTTCTTACTAAAAATAAACTAGTTATATTAATTATTCAACTAGTTCAAATCTCATATACCTAAATTTTCTTACTAAAAATAAACTAGTTATATTAATTATTCAACTAGTTCTAATCTCTAGTTCGACAATTTTTCTATCTAGCTAGCTAATTCATCTAACATTCGACATTAATCTAACATTCGATCATCTAATTAACTTTTCTAAAAAACAGAAAATAAGTAAAAAATGTGTGTGTGTAGTGTGTGTGTGTATATGTATATGTGTGTGTATGTGTGTGTGTGTGTGGTATGTGTGTGTGTGCGGCCCCGTACGCCGCCGCCCCGTACGTACGAGCGGGGGCGCCGGCGTACGGGGCGGGGGCGCCGTGTGTGTGTATGTGTGTGTATGTGTGTGCGGGAGCGAGAGAGAGACGTACGGCCGCGGCGATGACGACGGACGGCGGCGGCGTTCGGGGCGGCAGCGCGAGACGACGACGACGACGGGCGGCGGCGGGGACAGCGACGATGACGACGGACGACGGTACGGGCGACGGGCGGCGACGACGGGATCGAGCGGCGCGCGCGGCGGAGGTTGGAGACGAAGTGGGGAGATGAAACTGAAATTTTCGTAAGTGCTATATATATAGGATGGGCCTTTAGTACCGGTTCGTGGCTCCAACCGGTACTAAAGGCCTATTTTCGCCAGGCCAAGCGGCGGGAAACGAAGGCCTTTTAGTACCGGTTGGAGCCACCAACCGGTACTAAAGGGGGGGCCTTTAGTACCGGTTGGAGCCACCAACCGGTACTAAAGGCCTTGCGCTGCCACCCCAAAGTTTAGTCCCACCTCGCCCGGCGAAGGGCAGCCGCACTGGTTTATAAACCCAGCCGCGGCTACCTCTTCGAACTCCTCTATATAGCAGGCTTCTGGGCCTAATTAATTAGGGCGCGCTGCCCTGTGAGTCTGCTGGCCCTCCTGGGCCTGCATTTGCACACCCTAGGTCTGGTAGACCCACAGGGCAGTGCGCCAACAAATTTGTTATATAGTTTTTTCTTTTCTGCATTACTTATTTTCTTTTATTTATTTTTGAGTAGTTTTTATATAGTTTTTTCTTTTCTGCATTATTTATTTTCTTCTATTTATTTTTGAGTAATTTTTTTGTATAGTTTTTTTATTTTCTGCATTATTTATTTTTGTATAGTCCGAAAACCCTGATACTCGGAAAGAGTTTGTCCAGTTTGTACACGAAGTGCGTCCAGTTTTTGCCGTGACCCTCTCTACTCTTTCGCGCATGCTATGCGGGTGATACGATGATACCATGCCAAGTTTCAACATTTTCAGGATTCATTTTGTAGTGATTTTCAATATCACGGTCATTTAGCTCTCTAAACAATTAGGTAAATGACTGAAAAACAACAAATGATGTCAGAACATGTTGGAAATTGATGACGTCGCTTTAAATGCTGCATACTGAACACAAAAGAAGTCCGGAGTTCAAATAAGTTTAAAAAACATTGAAGTGGCCATGTAACAGATGAGTTCTCGTCCGAAACCCTGATACTCGGAAAGAGTATGTCCAGTTTGTACACGAAGTGCGTCCAGTTTTTGCCGTGACCCTCTCTACTCTTTCGCGCATGCTATGCGGGTGATATGATGATACCATGCCAAGTTTCAACATTTTCAGGATTCATTTTGTAGTGATTTTCAATTTCACGGTCATTTAGCTCTCTAAACAATTAGGTAAATGACCGAAAAACAACAAATGATGTCAGAACATGTTGAAAATTGATGACGTCGCTTTAAATGCTGCATACTGAACACAAAAGAAGTCCGGAGTTCAGATAAGTTTAAAAAACATTGAAGTGGCCATGTAACAGAGGTGCAATGCTGGTTAATTTGCTTCAAGCCATTCGGAATACTGTAGACTGCACTGCACATAGCTCAGTGCAATCTATGCTATTCCGCAAGGCTTGAAGCTAATCAACATGTAGATGAGCATTCCAACTCTTCGTCATTGTCTGTGCACTCACGGCTTATAAACCGCTCATACTGCCTCTCTCTTGGCGAGGTGGGACTAAAAACAACTTGCCATGACCTCATCAATTTCCTCTTGAAGCTTGTCCTTGCCTTTTTGCTTGTAGTCTTGTGGTGGAAGATCATCTTGAGCTTGTGTCCCCTTGAAGGAAGTAGGATACTTCTCTTGTTGAGGAACAAACTTTGTCTTGGGGTATTGATCTTCTTCCCACTCAACTCCATTGGCATTGAACTTTCGTTCAAAACCAACACCTTGATTCTTCTGGTGCCTTCCTTGCTCGCGCACAATTTCCTCGAATTTCTTACTCCCGGCAAGGCTTTTGTACACTCCTTTCTCTATAATTCCCTTCAATAAGCTACTAGAAGCAACAATGTCGGATCTAGAACAAACCAATCGGTATCGCCATCATACAGCCCTACCGTGGCTCATGATGCATATATATGCATATCAAATGCATGGTTGGGTGTATGATGGCGAATCCGAATGATTTGTATTCAGTCGATGAACTGGTAGATGTATGCAGTCGATGAACTGGTAGATGTATGTAGTCGATGAACTGAAAGACTTATGCAGGGAAGGCGAGAGATGGGCTATATATAGGGTCGTCTAGCTCACAAAGTGATTGTGGTAGTTTCGATCCAACGACTCGAGCTAGGAAGAAACACACCCTTGATCCAACGACTCGCAAGAGCTAGAAAGAAACACACGATCCGTGTGATTCTTCCTGATTGGTGGGATGCACATTAGTATCGGTTCGTGCCACGAACCGGTGCTAAAGATTGGCAACGAACCGGTACTAATGGTAGCAGCCCGCCTAGCCGTTGGAATCGGCACTAATGGTCACATTCGTGCCGGCTCAAATTCAAACCGGCACTATAATGTGCTTCACATTTGACCGTTTTTCTACTAGTCAATAGAGTTTGCCAAACTTGAGTTTCCCAAGTCACTTACACAAAAAGCTATGATTCATGGTTGTCAAATCCATAATTTCCAAACCACAACAACCTTGAGGCATAACAAGCTTTAAATGCTGCATACTGAACACAAAAGAAGTCCGGAGTTTAAATAAGTTATTAAAAAAAAGAGGTGCAATGCTGGTTAATTTGCTTCAAGCCATTCGGAATAGTGTAGATTGCACTAAGCCACTGCACATAGCTCAGTGCAATCTATGCTATTCCCCAAGGCTTGAAGCTAATCAACATGTAGGTGAGCATTGCAACTCTTCGTCATTGTCTGTGCACTCACGGCTTATAAACCGCTCATACTGCCTCTCTCTTGGCGAGGTGGGACTAAAAACAGCTTGCCATAACCTCATTAGTACCGGTTCGTGGTACGAACCGGCACTAAATTGTGATGGTGGGGCCATAGCCTGACCGCAGGCTGACACAGCCTCTTTAGTACCGGTTCGTGGCATGAACCGGTACAAAAGGTTCGCTACGAACCGGTACTATTGATCGCCGCCACGAACCGGCACTAATGTACACATTAGTGCCGGCTCTAATTCAAACCGGCACTAATGTGCTTCACGTTTGACCCTTTTTCTACTAGTGACATACTGTATATGTCTACCTCGATGCAGATCTCTCTGTGACTGAGCTTCAGCATCTCCCCCATGAGACCGTGACTCACATGGCCATATCAACATTACAACACAAACCCATCAGCAGGTCTGGACGCAAGAAAAGAAAAGAGAGGACAAAGAGTTGATGAGTCTTCATATCCTTCAAATGTATCAAATTACATAGCAGATTATGTTCACTATTACATTGGCACCAAAACATAACTAATTTCATAGAGTAGCAGTTGACATTTGGATCAATTACTACTTATTATCAACTGCACTATCATCTAATCTCACTGAATTGCACAGAGCATCATGTGGAACATAATAATTTTATTTCTGTTTTCATCAAAGGATGGCGAATCACATGGATAGCACTTGGAATGATAAAGCCTATAATAAGGCTTTATGCTACTTTGCTCATAGCGTCCCCTGTCATCCAGAGATAAGATTACTCAAATAGAACGTATACGTACCAATAAAACAAAAATTGCTAGGGACTTGAGTCTCCTTGGCATGATCCGATCAGCACGCATGGCTAGGTTGAGAGAAGGAGGGTGATTACGTTGACCAGGTCTGTAGGTACACACGTGGTTGGAAGATGCGCGGAGGGAGACGGTATGCAGCATAGGAGTGACCTGAAGGACCAAATAGGGATACCGGGAGTATGAGGCGGCAATTGTTCATAGGACATGAACTGGTGGTTGAAACAGTTGGAAGGAATTAGAGATAAATACCAGAAGAATTTTATCACTCAGCATGATGTGTCCATCATCTTTGACACGGAGATGGCCGCAACACACTCCCATGTCTCTCCAATCGACACAGCCGCCGCCATGCTCCCTTGCCTTCCTCTCCCTCATAGTCGACACAGCCGCAGTGACGCACCTTTGCCCTCTCTCTCCCTCACAGCTTCTAGATGCCCTATCCTTCTGGTCTGCATCTCGAATCGGCGGAGCGGCAGCCTATTTGGCATGGACTGCCGAGCACGGGAGGGGCGCGCATCTCACACCTCTGGCAAATTTATTAGGCAAATCAAGAACAGGAACAGGGAGGCCAGTGGGTGGGAATTAAACGGGCAAATAGCTCCCATGCAACGTCGTTGGTGTGAATTGTCTCTCATGTGACGTCGTTGGCTGTAATAGCTCTCATGCGACATATGTGTTGGAAAAAATAGCTCCCATGCGACACACCATTTACGCGACTAGTTGGCTGTTAGTTAGGCTGAGGTTTGGTTAGGACACTGGGGGTTATGTGCTCTGACTGGTGGGGTCCACCTATGGCCACGTAGTCTAGAGTCAACCGTCCACGACTCGACCGGTGACTGTGTGACCGTGCTCGACTCGCCCGAGCTGGACTGGGCGAGTGGCGCCGCCGTAAGCATCTTCTCCGGCAGCGGTTTCTTCTCCACGGTGGTGGAGCGCATTTCTCAGCAGCGGCAGAGCTATTGCGAGGTGAGCCCGAAACCCTAGTCCCACTCCCCAGAATTTTGGGGGATCTGTGGCCTCATGCTGCCCTCTGTTTCTTGGCGATTTAGAATCGGGCTCCATTGGATCCGGGGGTTGTTTCTTCTCCGCGGCCCGGTGCTGGAGCGCCTTTCTCTGCAGCGGCTATTGCGAGTGAGTATTTTCCAAACACTACTCCCATTCCACTGAATTTTGGATAAATCTGTGGCCTCATGCTGCCCTTGTTTCTTGGCGTTTTAGAATCTCGATTGGATAGGAGATGGAGCGAGGGCTGGATGAGATGGAGCGAGGAGACAGTGCTTCAAATCGGTAATGCCACCCTATTTTCTTGGCGATTTAGAATCGAACTCGATTTGGTAGTGACTGCCGCCGCTGCCTGCCATTGACAAAACAGGGGAGGTTCAGGTTCTGCCACCACATTCGCAATTATAGTGGAATTTTTTCCCTGTAAAGCCAAGCTCAGTGATGGCAGTGTCCAAGACATTGATAGAGATACCACCATGAGGTTGGATGTCGAATTTGCAGATGTTGATCCCCAGGAATTGGAGAGCATAAAGGAGAAGGCCGTGGGCAATTTGGTGGAGAGAATTGGGGAGAGTATTGTTTGGGGTCCAGAACAAGAGGTATCTCTGCAACGTTTCGATAACTATAATGGTGAATATGTGAGAATTGAAGATGGAGAATCCATGGTTGCTAAAATTGATCAGCAAGAAGGGTGGGCAAGCAAACAAGTAACATTTTATGCAGAGCTAATTGATCTGCAAACTCATTTGAGAGTTGGTTATGTGCCATCAAAGATGGTTGCACAGATGGAAGATGATGAGTGGGTTTCACAAAAGAAGATGTTGGCATTGTTGACTGAACCGATTGTAGTAGCTGAAGATACAGGGATTGATGCAGATGGAGAGGAGGGAACCCATGGTGCTAGGAAGATTGTTGTTGACTGGAATGTAGTAGAGTTGAGTGAAAAAACAGATTTGGTCAGTACACCAATATCTGACATTGATATGGCCGAAATGTTTGGCATTCAAGTTGATGACAAAGATAAGGAGAAGGATGACAGTTCTTTGCCTGCTGAAGGTAACACAGGCCCTAGAAATGCAAATGAGGATGAAGAACAGCTGATGAGAGAGGCTGCAGATGATGTGGATGATGCAGATGATAATGAGCTGGTTTGTTTGTATGACAAAGAGAACCCAGTTACTGAGGTGGGAAAGTTGTGGCCAAGCATGAAGGAGTTTAGGATGTCTTTCAGGACCTATGCAGTGAAAAAAGAGTTTGATGCCAATACTATGTGGACTGATCGAAAGAAATTTTATGCTCGGTGCAAAGGTTATGATGGTGGTGGCAATCCTTGCAAATGGTACTTGTCTGCCAGACTACAACCTGATGGAAGTACAGTAAGGGTAAATCAAATACCACACCAGCATACATGTATGACCACTTCACAGAGAGTTTCAAAGATGACATCACAGCTTTGGGTTACAAAGAAGATTACTCCTATTTTAGCCAAGACTCCAAACACTACTGCAAAGAGGCTTAAAGTTGACTTGGAGAAGCTGTACCCCATCCAGCTGCAATATACCACAGTGTGGAAAGCAAAACAAAGGGCCATGAAATCATTGTATGGTGACTGGGCAAATACATTTAGGATGTTGTATAGTATTAAAGCAGAGGTGGAGAAGAGGTCCCCTGGGAGTGTGGTGGAGATAGATACAGAGGTAACAGAGGATGGCAAGGTTTTATTCAGCAAGTTTTTTATGTGTTTGAAGCCTTGCATAGATGGATTCAAAGCAGGTTGTTGTCCATATTTGAGCATAGACTCATATTTTTTGACTGGAAAGTGGAATGGTCAGTTGGCTGCATGTAATGCTCTAGATGGACATAACTGGATGTTCCCAATTGCGATAGGAATGTTTCAATCAGAGACAGAGGCATCATGGATATGGTTCATGATGCAACTGAAAAGATGCATAGGGCAGTTTCTCCTTTGGCCATCCACACAGATGCATGTAAAGGGTTGGAAAATGCAGTAAAAAATGTTTTCCCCAATGAGCAGAGGGAGTGCTTTGGACATATGTGGATGAATCTGATAAAAAATTCAGAGGAGATGAATTTGGGCGCATGTGGCCAGCAGCAAGATCCTACACCAGACAAACACATTCCTATCACCTTGGTAAGATATTGGCATCATGTAGTGATAATGAATTTGCTTCATGGTTGAACACCCACCATTCTCTGTTGTGGTATAGATCAGGTTTTAATACTTCCATAAAATGTGATCATATCAATAACAACTTGGCAGAAAGTTTTAACAACAAAGTGAAGGATTTGAAAGAATTGCCTGTGCATGACATGGTGGACCAAATAAGGATCATGATCATGCGTTTGTGGGAGTTGAGAGGAAAAATTGCTAATATTTTGGAAGGGGACAAGCTTCCAGCAGTGGTACAACAGGTGGTCAACAGGAGTAGAAATCTTTCACATCTATCTGTTGAGAAATCTTCCTTGTGGGGTGCTGAAGTTAGGGATACAAAGAGTGGCAAGAGGCATGTGGTAAATACTGAGTTGCATGAGTGCACTTGCCAAGAGTGGCAACACACTGGAAAACCATGTGAGCATGCCATACTTTTTGTGGCATCTAAACCCAGGTTAAATATGCACCCATATTTGCATGAGTATTATTCAGTACAAAAATTCAAAGCTACATATGCAAGTCCAATTCCTGCACTGACTGATCAATCTCAGTGGCCTGAGGTGGAAATAGAATTTACCTTGTGTCCCCCTGTCACTAGAAGAAAGGCTGGGAGGCCTAAACAGAGAAGATTCAAAGCTTGGTTTGAGAAAGGTGGTTATAGTAAGAAGGGGAAAAAGGAAAAGGAAAAGAATGATAAGCCCAAAAGGGGTCAAAAAGGTAACAAAAATAGGTGCAAGTTGTGTGAGGTACTTGGGCACAGAATTGGTTTATCCAAGTGCATTTACACTCCTCAGAGGCCAAAGTATGTTCATGTTACTGTTTTTGCAAATTTTTGATTTTGCTACTTGTTCTAGTATCTAAACAAGTCAAATATTTTATTTTTTAGGAGGAAGCGTGCAGAAAAAGCCCCACCTCTTGTTGTTGAACAATGCTGGCCAATGAAAAAAGCAAGAATCAATGGCTATAGAAGGAAGAGCACTAAGCAGATAATGTTTGGTGACAAAGATATGATGTGATGCATACTGAATCTGTTTTGCAGACGCTAGGGCAATCTGAAACTGTTGTAGATGAAGCAACTGTTGTGCTTGTTGGAAATATGCCCTAGAGGCAATAATAAAAGCATTATTATTATATTTCCTTGTTCATGATAATTGTCTTTATTCATGCTATAGTTGTGTTATCCGGAAATCGTAATACATGTGTGAATAACAGACACCAACATGTCCCTAGTAAGCCTCTAGTTGACTAGCTCGTTGATCAACAGATAGTCATGGTTTCCTGACTATGGACATTGGATGTCATTGATAACGAGATCACATCATTAGGAGAATGATGTGATGGACAAGACCCAATCCTAAACATAGCACAAGATCGTATAGTTCGTTTGCTAGAGTTTTCCAATGTCAAGTATCTTTTCCTTAGACCATGAGATCGTGTAACTCCCGGATACCGTAGGAGTGCTTTGGGTATACCAAATGTCACAACGTAACTGGGTGACTATAAAGGTATACTACGGGTATCTCTGAAAGTGTCTGTTGGGTTGGCATGGATCAAGACTGGGATTTGTCACTCCGTATGACGGGGAGGTATCACTGGGCCCACTCGGTAATGCATCATCATATTGAGCTCAAAGTGACCAAGTGTCTGGTCACAGGATCATGCATTACGGCACGAGTAAAGTGACTTGCCGGTAACGAGATTGAACGAGGTATTGGGATACCGACGATCGAATCTCGGGCAAGTAACGTATCGATTGACAAAGGGAATTGCATACGGGGTTGATTGAATCCTCGACATCGTGGTTCATCCGATGAGATCATCGTGGAGCATGTGGGAGCCAACATGGGTATCCAGATCCCGCTGTTGGTTATTGACCGGAGAATCGTCTCGGTCATGTCTGCTTGTCTCCCGAACCCGTAGGGTCTACACACTTAAGGTTCGGTGACTCTAGGGTTGTGAAGATATGTATATGCAGTAACCCGAATATTGTTCGGAGTCCCGGATGAGATCCCGGACGTCACGATTAGTTCCAGAATGGTCCGGAGGTAAATAATTATATATAGGAAGTGCTGTTTCGGCCATCGGGACAAGTTTCGGGGTTATCGGTATTGTACCGGGACCACCGGAGGGGTCCCGGGGGCCCACCGGGTGGGGCCACCTGTCCCGGGGGGCCACATGGGCTGTAGGGGGTGCGCCTTGGCCTAGATGGGCCAAGGGCACCAGCCCTACTAGGCCCATGCGCCTAGGGTTTCCATGGGGGAGGAGTCTCACTAGTGGAAGGCACCCCGAGGTGCCTTGGGGGGGGGGGAGGGAAACCTCCCCTTGGCCGCCGCACCTAGGAGATTGGATCTCCTAGGCTGCGCACCACCCCCCCTTGGCCCTCCTATATATAGTGGGGGAGAGGAGGGACTTGATACACCAGCCCCTGGCGCCTCCCTCTCTCCCCGTTACGTCTCTCTCTCGTAGTATAGGCGAAGCCCTGCTACTATGACGCCCTGCATCCACCACCACGCCGTTGTGCTGCTGGATCTTCATCAACCTCTCCTTCCCCCTTGCTGGATCAAGAAGGAGGAGACGTCTCCCGTCCCGTACGTGTGTTGAACGCGGAGGTGACGTCCGTTCGGCGCTTGGTCATCGGTGATTTGGATCACGTCATGTACGACTACATCATCACCGTTCCTTTGAACGCTTCCGCACGCGATCTACAAAGGTATGTTGATGCATCCGATGGCTCGTTTCTAGATGAACTCCTAGATGGATCTTGGTGAAACAAGTAGGAAAATTTTTGTTTTCTGCAACGTTCACCAACAGTGGCATCATGAGCTAGGTCTATGCGTAGTTCTTCTTGCGCGAGTAGAACACAATGAGTTGTGGGCGTAGATTTTTCAACTTTCTTGCCGTTACTAGTCTTTTCTTGCTTCAGCGGTATTGTGGGATGAAGCGGCCCGGACCAACCTTACACGTACGCTTACGTGAGACCGGTTCCACCGACTAACATGCACTAGTTGCATAAGGTGGCTGGCGGGTGTCTGTCTCTCCCACTTTAGTTGGAGCGGATTCGATGAACAGGGTCCTTATGAAGGGTAAATAGAAGTTGACAAATCACGTTGTGGCTTAAACGTAGGTAAGAAGACGTTCTTGCTAGAACCCTAAATCAGCCACGTAAAACTTGCAACAACAATTAGAGGACGTCTAACTTGTTTTTGCAGCAAGTGGTTTGTGATATGATATGGCCAAAGTTGTGATGAATGATGAATGATCTATATGTGATGTATGAGATGTTCATGCTATTGTAATAGGAATCACGACTTGCATGTCGATGAGTATGACAACCGGCAGGAGCCATAGGAGTTGTCTTTATTCTTTTATATGACCTGCGTGTCATCGAGAAACACCATGTAAATTACTTTACTTTATTGCTAAACGCGTTAGCCATAGTAGTAGAAGTAATGGTTGGCGAGCAACTTCATGGAGACATGATGATGGAGATCATGATGATGGAGATCATGGTGTCAAGCCGGTGACAGGATGATCATGGAGCTCCAAGATGGAGATCAAAGGAGCTATGTGATATTGGCCATATCATGTCACGTTTATTATTTGATTGCATGTGATGTTTATCATGTTTTTGCATCTTGTTTACTTAGAACGATGGTAGTAAATAATATGATCCCTCATAACAATTTCAAGAGGTGTTCTCCCCTAACTGTGCACCGTTACTAAAGTTCGTCGTTTCTAAGCACGCCGTGATGATCGGGTGTGATGGATCCTTACGTTCACATACAACGGGTGTTGACGAGCCTAGCATGTACAGACATGGCCTCGGAACACATGCAAAACACTTGGGGTTAACTTGACGAGCCTAGCATGTACAGACATGGCCTCGGAACACAGAAGACCGAAAGGTCGAGCATGAGTCGTATAGAAGATATGATCAACATGAAGATGTTCACCGACGTTGACTAGTCCGTCTCACGTGATGATCGGACACGGTCTAGTTAACTCGGATCATGTAATACTTAGATGACTAGAGGGATGTCTAATCTAAGTGGGAGTTCATTAATAATTTTATTAGATGAACTTAATTATCATGAACTTAGTCTATAATTATCATGAACTTAGTCTAAAATCTTTACAATATGTCTTGTAGATCAAATGGCCAACGTTGTCCTCAACTTCAACGCGTTCCTAGAGAAAACCAAGCTGAAAGACGATGGCAGCAACTATACGGACTAGGTCCGGAACCTGAGGATCATCCTCATAGCTGCCAAGAAAGATTATGTCCTAGAAGCACCGCTAGGTGACGCACCCGTCCACAGAACCAAGACGTTATGAACGCTTGGCAGACGTGCTGATGATTACTCCCTCGTTCAGTGCGGCATGCTTTACAGCTTAGAACCGGGGCTCCAAAAGCGTTTTGAGAGACACGGAGCATATGAGATGTTCGAAGAGCTGAAAATGGTTTTTCAAGCTCATGCCCGGGTCGAGAGATATGAAGTCTCCGACAAGTTCTTCAGCTGTAAGATGGAGGAAAATAGTTCTGTCAGTGAGCACATACTCAAAATGTCTGGGTTGCATAACCGCTTGACTCAGCTGGGAGTTAATCTCCCGGATGACGCGGTCATTGACAGAATCCTTCAGTCGCTTCCACCGAGCTACAAGAGCTTTGTGATGAACTTCAATATGCAGGGGATGGAAAAGACCATTCCTGAGGTATATTCAATGCTGAAATCAGCAGAGGTAGAAGTCAAAAAGGAACATCAAGTGTTGATGGTGAATAAAACCACTAAGTTCAAGAAAGGCAAGGGTAAGAAGAACTTCAAGAAGGACGGCAAGGGAGTTGCCGCGCCCGGTAAGCAAGCTGCCGGGAAGAAGCCAAAGAATGGACCCAAGCCCGAGACTGAGTGTTTTTATTGCAAGGGAAGTGGTCATCTGGAAGCGGAACTGCCCCAAATACTTAGCGGACAAGAAGGCCGGCAACACGAAAGGTATATGTGATATACATGTAATTGATGTGTACCTTACCAGTACTCGTAGTAGCTCCTGGGTATTTGATACCGGTGCGGTTGCTCACATTTGTAACTCAAAGCAGGAGCTGCGGAATAAGCGGAGACTGGCGAAGGACGAGGTGACGATGCGCGTCGGGAATGGTTCCAAGGTCGATGTGATCGCCGTCGGCACGCTACCCTCTACATTTACCTACGGGATTAGTTTTAAACCTCAATAATTGTTATTTAGTGCCAGCTTTGAGCATGAACATTGTATCAGGATCTCGTTTAATTCGAGATGGCTACTCATTTAAATCTGAGAATAATGGTTGTTCTATTTATATGAGAGATATGTTTTATGGTCATGCTCCGATGGTGAATGGTTTATTCTTAATGAATCTCGAGCGTAATGCTACACATATTCATAGTGTGAATACCAAAAGATGTAAGGTTGATAATGATAGTCCCACATACTTGTGGCACTGCCGCCTTGGTCACATAGGTGTCAAACGCATGAAGAAGCTCCATGTAGATGGACTTTTAGAGTCTCTTGATTACGAATCATTTGACACGTGCGAACCATGCCTCATGGGTAAAATGACCAAGACTCGTTCTCAGGAACAATGGAGCGAGCAACCAACTTATTGGAAATCATACATACTGATGTGTGCGGTCCAATGAGTGTTGAGGCTCGCGGTGGCTATCGTTATGTTCTCACCCTCACTGATGACTTGAGTAGATATGGGTATGTCTACTTAATGAAACACAAGTCTGAGACCTTTGAAAAGTTCAAGGAATTTTAGAGTGAGGTTGAGAATCAACGTGACAGGAAAATCAAGTTCTTGCGATCAGATCGTGGGGGAGAATACTTGAGTCACGAATTTGGCACACACTTAAGAAAATGTGGAATAGTTTCACAACTCACGCCGCCTGGAACACCTCAGCGTAATGGTGTGTCCGAACGTCGTAATCGCAACTCTATTAGATTGGGTGCGATCTATGATGTCTCTACCGATTTACGCTGTCATTTTGGGCTTATTGCTTTAGAGACTGCCGCATTCACTTTAAATAGGGCTCCATCGAAATCCGTTGAGATGACACCGTATGAATTATGGTTTGGGAAGAAACCTAAGCTGTCGTTTCTAAAAGTTTGGGGATGCGATGCTTATGTCAAGAAACTTCAACCTGAAAAGCTCGAACCCAAATCAGAAAAATGCGTCTTCATAGGATACCCTAAAGAAACTATTGGGTATACCTTCTACCTCAGATCCGAAGGCAAGATCTTTGTTGCCAAGAATGGGTCCTTTCTAGAGAAAGAGAAATAAGTGGGAGGAAAGTAGAACTTGATGAAGTATTACCTCTTGAACTCGTTAGTGGCGCTGCTCAAGAAAATGTTCCTGAGGTGCCTGCACCAACTAGAGAGGAAGTTAATGATGATGATCATGAAACTTCAGATCAAGTTCCTACTTAACTTCGTAGGTCCACGAGGACACGTTCTGCAACAGAGTGGTACGGCAACCCTGTCTTGGAAATCATGTTGTTAGACAACGGTGAACCTTCGAACTATGAAGAAGTATGCGATGGCGGGCCCCGGATTCCGACAAATGGCTGGAAGCCATGAAATCCGAGATAGGATCCATGTATGAAAACGAAGTATGGACTTTGACTGACTTGCCCGATGATCGGCGAGCCATAGAAAATAAATGGATCTTTAAGAAGAAGACAGACGCGGATGGTAATGTGACCATCTATAAAGCTCGGCTTGTCGCTAAGGGTTATCGACAAGTTCAAGGGGTTGACTACGATGAGACTTTCTCACCCGTAGCGAAGCTGAAGTCCGTCCGAATCATGTTAGCAATTGCCGCATTCTATGATTATGAGATATGGCAAATGGACGTCAAAACGGCATTCCTAATGGTTTCCTTAGGAAGATTGTATATGATGCAGCCGGAAGGTTTGTCGATCCTAAAGAATGCTGACAAGGTTGTGCAAGCTCCAATGCTTCGATTTATGGCTGGTGCAAGCATTCTCGAGTTGAACAGTTTTTGATGAGATGAATCAAAGCGTTTGGTGTTGTGCAGACTTATGGAGAAGCCTGCATTTACAAGAAAGTGAGTGGGAGCTCTTGTAGCATTCTCATATTGTATGTGGATTGACATACTGTTGATGGAAATGATATAGAATTCTTTGGAAGCATAAAGGCCTACTTGAACAGTGTTTTTCAATGAAGGACTCTTGGAGAAGCTGCTTACATATTAGGCATCAAGATATATAGAGATAGATCGAGACGCCTCATTGGTCTTTCACAGAGTATGTACCTTGACAAGATATTGAAGAAGTTCAATATGGATCAGTCAAAGAAGGGGTTCTTGCCTGTATTGCAAAGTACGAGATTGAGCATGGCTCAATGCCCAACCACAGCAGAAGATAGAGAAAAGATAAGTGTCGTCCCCTATGCATCGGCCATAGGGTCTATCATGTATGCTATGCTGTGTACCAGACCTGATGTAAACCTTGCCGTAAGTTTGGTAGTAAGGTACCAAAGTAATCCCGACATGGAACACTAGACAGCGGTCAAGAATATCCTGAAGTATCTGAAGAGGACTAAGGATATGTTTCTCGTTTATGGAGGTGACGAAGAGCTTGTTGTAAAGGGTTACGTCGATGCTAGCTTCGACACAGATCTGGATGACTCTAAGTCACAAACCGGATACGTGTATATTGAATGGTGGGGCAGTAAGTTGGTGCAGTGCAAGCAAGCGTGTGGCAGGATCTACATGTGAAGCGGAGTACTTGGCAGCCTCGGAGGCAGCACAAGAAGCATAGGCACAAGAAGCAATCTGGGTGAAGGAGTTCATTACCGACCTAGGAGTCATACCCAATGCGTCGGGCCCGATGACTCTCTTCTGTGACAACACTGGAGCTATTGCCCTTGCCAAGGAGCCCAGGTTTCACAGGAAGACCAGGCATATCAAGCGTCGCTTCAACTCCATTCGTGAAAGTGTTCAAAATGGAGACATAGATATTTGTAAAGTACATACGGACCTGAATGTGGCAGATCCGTTGACTAAACCTCTCCCTAGAGCAAAACATGATCAACACCAGAACTGCATGGGTGTTCGATTCATCACAATGTAACTAGATTATTTGACTCTAGTGCAAGTGGGAGACTGTTGGAAATATGGCCTAGAGGCAATAATAAAATGGTTATTATTATATTTCCTTGTTCATGATAATTGTCTATTGTTCATGCTATAATTGTGTTATCCGGAAATCGTAATACATGTGTGAATACATAGACCACAACACGTCCCTAGTGAGCCTCTAGTTGACTAGCTCGTTGATCAAAGATAGTCATGGTTTCCTGACTATGGACATTGGATGTCATTGATAACGGGATCACATCATTAGGAGAATGATGTGATGGACAAGACCCAATCCTAAGCATAGCTAAAGATCGTGTAGTTTGTTTGCGTAGCTTTTCAATGTCAAGTATCATTTCCTTAGACCATGAGATTGTGCAACTCCCGGATACCGTAGGAGTGCTTTGGGTGTGCCAAACGTCACAACATAACTGGGTGACTATAAAGGTAGCACTACGGGTATCTCCGAAAGTGTCTGTTGGGTTGGCACGAATCGAGACTGGGATTTGTCACTCCGTATGACGGAGAGGTATCTCTGGGCCCACTCGGTAATGCATCATCATAATGAGCTCAATGTGACCAAGTGGTTGATCACGGGATCATGCATTACGGTACGAGTAAAGTGACTTGCCGGTAACGAGATTGAACAAGGTATTGGGATACCGACGATCGATCTCGGGCAAGTAAGTACCGATTGACAAAGGGAATTGTATACGGGATTGATTGAATCCTCGACATCGTGGTTCATCCGATGAGATCATCGTGGAACATGTGGGAGCCAACATGGGTATCCAGATCCCACTGTTGGTTATTGACCGGAGAGTTGTCTCGGTCATGTCTGCATGTCCCGAACCCGTAGGGTCTACACACTTAAGGTTCGTGACGCTAGGGTTGTTAGGAAGACTTGTATGTGATTACCGAATGTTGTTCGGAGTCCCGGATGAGATCCCGGACGTCACGAGGAGTTCCGGAATGGTCCGGAGGTGAAGATTTATATGTAGGGAAGTTGTCATACGGTCACCGGAAAGGTTCGGGGGCATATCGGTATTGTACCGGGGCCACCGGAGGGGTTCCGGGGGTCCACCGGGAGGGGCCACCTTTCTGGAGGGCCTTATGGGCTGTATGGAGAAGGGAACCAGCCCAAGTGGGCTGGGCACACCCCCTAGGGCCCATGCGCCTAGGGTTGGGGGAAACCCTAAAGGGGGCGCCCCCTTGCTTGGGGGGCAAGCCCCCTCCCCTTGGCCGCCGCCCCCCTCTAGATCTCATCTAGAGGGGGCCGGCCCCCTTCCTTCCCCTATATATAGAGGCGAGGGGAGGGCTACAAACATCCAAGGCGCAGCCCCTCCCCTCCCCAACACCTCTCCTCCTCCGCAAGAGCTTGGCGAAGCCCTGCCGGAGTACTGCTGCTCCACCACCACCACGCCGTCGTGCTGCTGTTGGAGCTCTTCCTCAACCTTCCCTCTCCTTGCTGGATCAAGGCGCGGGAGACGTCCTCGCTCGTACGTGTGTTGAACGGCGATTGGCCGAGCGGAGGCCGTCCGTTCGGCTCGCGCCTAAGGCTATCCATAGCTTCGGTGAGTATAGTTGGCACTGGATATAGAGATCATTCGACGATGCTACAATTGTGTGTAGACCCTGTCCCATGCTAGATTCTCTGATCTCGCTGATTCTCCACACCCGCGCTTCGCTCGGACCATGCCGTCATCGCGATGCGCATCTGAGCGAAGGTCTAGCGAAGCATGAGATGTCCGCAGTGAAGAGCGACCATGCAGACTCTGCCGCGCTCTCCGCATCACCCCAGACACTCAGACTGCGCTGCCTGTATCTCCGATTAGATTATCTTGATAGGAATGAAGGATTGATAATCAATACATTGTTCTACAACTTTTTTGCGTACACAGACAGCGCATTCCTCAGTTACGAACCGAGGGCATTTCACTTGCGCTGGTCATATTGCATCTATCGTAAAAAATGTGCTTCAGTGACTAGAGTTTATGAGTAGTAACTTGATCAGAAGTTTCATGATCATCATCATCATTAGCTTCCTCACTAATTGGTGTAGTAGTCACAGGAAAGATTTCTGTGATGAACTACTTTCCAATAAGGGAGCAGGTACAGTTACCTCATCAAGTTCTACTTTCCTCCCACTCACTTCTTTCGAGAGAAACTCCTTCTCTAGAAAGGATCCACTTAGCAACAAATATCTTGCCTTCGGATCTGTGATAGAAGGTGTACCCAACAGTTTCTTTTGGGTATCCTATGAAGACACTTCTCCGATTTGGGTTTGAGCTTAGGATGAAACTTTTTCACATAAGCATTGCACCCAAACTTTAAGAAACGACAACTTATGGTTTCTTGCCAAACCACAGTTCATAGGTGTCGTCTCAACGGATTTAGATGGTGCCCTATTTAACGTGAATGCAGCTGTCTCTAATGCATAACCCCAAAACGATAGTGGTAAATCGGTAAGAGACATCATAGATTGCACTATATCCAATAAAGTACGGTTATGACGTTCGGACACACCATTATGCTGTGGTGTTCCAGGTGGCATGAGTTTGTGAAACTATTCCACATTGTTTTAATTGAAACCAAACTCGTAACTCAAATATTCGCCTCTGCGATCAGATCGTAGAAACTTTATTTTCTTGTTACGATGATTTTCCACTTCACTCTGAAATTCTTTGAACTTTTCAAATGTTTCAGACTTATGTTTCTTCAAGTAGATATACCCATATCTGCTCAAATCATCTGTGAAGGTCAGAAAATAACGATACCCGCCGCGAGCCTCAACACTCATCGGACTGCATACATCAGTATGTATTATTTCCAATAAGTCAGTTGCTCGCTCCATTGTTCCGGAGAACGGAGTCTTAGTCATCTTACCATGAGGCATGGTTCGCAAGCATCAAAATGATTCATAATCAAGTGATTCCAAAAGCCCATCAGCATGGAGTTTCTTCATGCGCTTTACACCAATATGACCTAAACGGCAGTGCCACAAATAAGTTGCACTATCATTATTAACTTTGCATCTTTTGGCTTATATATTATGAATATGTGTATCAGCGTACGAGCGAGTGATGCAACAAAACGCAGGTTCGATTGGGTGTTGACATGAGAAGGTTTATGCATTAACACAGGAGAGGAAGCAATGATTCTCTAGAGTTACATAGGGAGTACCGAGAGTTGGCGAGATAGGAAAGTGATCCAAGCCAGGTGAGTTGGGAGGGCGAGCAGGGAGTGCGAGAAGGTAGGAACGATTGTGAGTTGTCAGGTGTGAGGGTGGGTTGGAGCAGCTGATCTGGTGCTATGAATTGATAGGGTGAGGGGTGTGGGGGCGGATGGGATGGGAGGCGAGTGATCAGTGAGGTTGGGAATTGATGTGTCGCGAGTGAGGAGCAGGCGTGGCGTGGAGCCCTTGAAGAGTGCGGGGTGTGCGATGGGGTCGTGCGTGGCTGAACAGTCGTGTGTGTGAGTAGTGATTGTTGAGAGAATGCTGGGAAGGCTGAGTGGATGGGGAGAGAGTGAGGAGGGTGTGCGTATAGGGGTGGGAACGAGCAGTGAGTGAGAGGGGGGGGGGTAGACTATCGGAATGACATTATGGAGGTGTGGGGGTATCAAATATACATTTGTTCACTTTCATCCTTCTTATCCGCTCCAAATTACTTGGGGTAGTTCCGCTTCTAGTGACCAGTCCTTTGCAGTAGAAGCACTTAGTCTCAGGCTTAGGTCCAGACTTGGGCTTCTTCACTTGAGCAAGCAACTTGGCTTGCGTTCTTCTTGAAGTTCCCCTTCTTCTCCTTTCCCTTTTCTTGAAACTAGTGGTCTTGTCAACCATCAACACTTGATGTTTTTCTTGATTTCTACCTTCGTTCGATTTCAGCATCACGAAGAGCTTGGGAATCATTTCCGTTATCCCTTGCATATTATAGTTCATCATGAAGTTCTACTAACTTGGTGATGGTGACTAGACGAATTCTGTCAATCACTATTTTATCTGGAAGATTAACTCCCACTTGATTGAAGCGATTGTAGTACCCAGACAATCTGAGCACATGCTCACTGCTTGAGCTATTCTCCTCCATCTTTTAGCTATAGAACTTGTTGGAGACTTCATATCTCTCAACTCGGGTATTTGCTTGAAATATTAACTTCAACTCCTGGAACATCTCATATGATCCATGACGTTCAAAACGTCTTTGAAGTCCCGATTCTAAGCTGTTAAGCATGGTGCACTAAACTATCAAGTAGTCATCATATTGAGCTAGCAAAACGTTCATAACATCTGCATCTGCTCCTGCAATAGGTCTGTCACCTAGCGGTGCATCAAGGACATAATTCTTCTGTGCAGAAATGAGGATAAACCTCAGATCACGGATCCAATCCGCATCATTGCTACTAATATTTTTCAACTTAGTTTTTCTCTAGGAAAATATCAAAAATAAAATAGGGGAGCTAAACGCGAGCTATTGATCTACAACATAGATATGCTAATACTACCATGACTAAGTTCATGATAAATTTAAGTTCACATAATCATATTGCTTAAGAACTCCCACTTAGAAAGACATCCCTCTAATCTTCTAAGTGATCACGTGATCCAAATCAACTAAACCATAACCGATCATCACGTGAAATGGAGTAGTTTTCAATGGTGAACATCACTATGTTGATCATATCTACTATATGATTCACACTCGACCTTTCGGTCTCAATGTTCCGAGGCCATATCTGCATATGCTAGGCTCGTCAAGTTTAACCTGAGTATTCTGCGTGTGCAAAACTGGCTTGTACCCGTTGTAGATGGACGTAGAGCTTATCACACCCGATCATCATGTGGTGTCTGGGCACGACGAACTTTGGCAACGGTGCATACTCAGGGAGAACACTTTTTATCTTGAAATTTAGTGAAAGATCATCTTATAATGCTACCGTCATAACTAAGCAAAGTAAGATGTATAAAAGATAAACATCACATGCAATCAAAATATGTGACATGATATGGCCATCATCATCTTGTGCCTTTGATCTCCATCTCCAAAGCATCGTCATGATTTCCATCGTCACCGGCATGACACCATGATCTCCATCATCTTGATCTATATCAAGGTGTCGTCACATGGTCGTCTCGCCAACTATTGCTCTTGCAACTATTGCTATCGCATAGCGATAAAGTAAAGCAATTATTTGGTGCTTGCATCTTATGCAATAAAGAGACAACCATAAGGCTTCTGCCAGTTGCCGATAACTTCAACAAAACATGATCATCTTATACAACAACTTATATCTCATCACGTCTTGACCATATCACATCACAATATGCCCTGCAAAAACAAGTTAGACGTCCTCTACTTTATTGTTACAAGTTTTACGTGGATGCTACGGGCTTAGCAAGAACCGTTCTTACCTACGCGTCAAAACCACAACGATAGTTTGTCAAGTTGGTGTTGTTTTAACCTTCGCAAGGACCGGGCGTAGCCACACTCGGTTCAACTAAAGTTGGAGAAACTGAGACCCGCCCGCCACCTGTGTGCAAAGCACGTCGGTAGAACCAGTCTCGCGTAAGCGTACGCGTAATGTCGGTCCGGGCCGCTTCATCCAACAATACTGCCGAACCAAAGTATGACATGCTGGTAAGCAGTATGACTTATATCACCCACAACTCACTTGTGTTCTACTCGTGCATATGACATCAATGCATAAAACCTGGCTCGGATGCCACTGTTGGGGAACGTAGTAATTTCAAAAAAATTCCTATGCACACGCAGGATCATGGTGATGCATAGGAACGAGAGGGGAGAGTGTTGTCTACGTACCCTCATAGACCGTTCGCGGAAGCGTTATATCAACGCGGTTGATGTAGTCGTACGTCTTCACGATCCGACCGATCCAAGTACCGAAAGCACGACACCTCCGAGTTCTGCACACGTTCGGCTCGGTGACGTCATCGCCTTCTCGATCCAGCAAGAGGGGCGAAGTAGTAGATGAGTTCCGGCAGCACGACGGCATGGTGACGGTGTTGGTGAAGAATAATCTCCGTAGGGCTTCGCCTAAGAAGTACGAAAACTTTGACGGAGGATAAACTAGAGGGGACGGGGTTGCCGGCACACGGCTGGGTGTTTCTTGACGTGTCTTTGGTGCTAGCCCTGCCCCTCTATTTATATGTTGAGCCCTGGGGTCGAAACTTGGAGCAAAAGCCTCCTCAAATTCGGTTTTGCCCGAAAGGCAAGATTCCCACTCGGACTCCAGGACCAAACGCTACAATCCTTGGCGTCTGGCCCAGGGCCAGACGCCAGGGTCTCCGGCGTTTGGCCCCCTGGCCTCCCTAAAACTCCTTTTGCACCGACTTATAGCCCCATGAGCCTGACCCCTTGGCCAAACCATATCATCCAATATATGAACATTTACCTCCGGACCATTCCAGAGCTCCCGGTCATGTCCATGAGCTCATCCGGGACTCCGAACAACATTCGGTCACCAACATACATAACTCATAGTACTATATCGTCAACGAACGTTAAGCGTGCGGACCCTACGGGTTCGAGAACTATGTAGACATGACCGAGACACCTCTCTGGTCAATAACCAATAGCGGGACCTGGATGCCCATATTGGCTCCTACATATTCTATGAAGATCTTTATCAGTCAGACTGCATAACAACATACGTTGTTCCCTTTGTCATCGGTATGTTACTTGCCCGAGATTCGATCGTCGGTATCTCAATACCAAGTTCAATCTCGTTACCGGCAAGTCTCTTTACTAGTTTCGTAATACATCATCCCGCAACTAACTCATTAGTTGCAATGCTTGCAAGGCTTATAGTGATGTGCATTACCGAGTGGGCCCAGAGATACCTCTCCGACAATCGAAGTGACAAATTCTAATCTCGAAATATGCCAACCCAACAAGTACCTTCGGAGACACCTGTAGAGCACCTTTATAATCACCCAGTTACATTTTGATGTTTGGTGGCACACAAAGTGTTTCTCCGGTAAACGGGAGTTGCATAATCTCATAGTCATAGGAACATGTATAAGTCATGAAGAAAGGAATAGCAACAAACTAAACGATCAAGTGCTATGCTAACGGAATGGGTCAAGTCAATTACATCATTCTCCTAATGATGTGATCCCGTTAATCAAATGACAACTCATGTCTTTGGTTAGGAAACATAACCATCTTTGATCAACGAGCTAGTCAAGTAGAGGCATAGTAGTGACACCCTGTTTGTCTATGTATTCACACATGTATTATGTTTTCGGTTAATACAATTCTATTATGAATAATAAACATTTATCATGATATAAGGAAATAAATAATAACTTTATTATTGCCTCCGGGGAATATTTCCTTCACTTATATAGGTACAACCAGGTGAAGAGACGTGGGCTCGACACACGTCCGAGTCCGTGACAACCCACGATCCGACTTCTCAGATCATGGCCCAGCTGTCAGAAACTCTTCATTAGTGACTGGCAAAAATAAGTGCGTAGGTGTGAGCTCGGCTCGACTCATTCCCGCAACCCGCAGCGCGACGAGACGTGGCGTCGGAGGAGGAGTGCGCGAGGGCCTCTTCTATTCTCAAGCTCCAATAACAAGGTGGTTAATCACCTGCAGAGGCAGAGAGGAGCTCCAAGTCGACCCTTGTGGTCAGCAAGCCCCTGCAGAAAGGTTTTCTTTCAGTTACAATCAATCAATGAATAATTGACAAGAAAAAGAAGCCATATTATAGGCTTTGATTTAAGTTTCAAGGTGCACCTATGTTTCCAAAGAGTAGAGACCATAAAAGTATTCTTTTTTATGGATTACAAAGAGCTGACAGTGTGTACAGTCCACCATATACTCTTGGATCACATTTTAATGGCATAAATACGATATTTGAAATATTTCAATGTGATCAGGTAGAGAAGATGTAGGATTTGCTCCTCCATGGATAACCATATATATATATACCACATTGTTCGGAGGTTATTTTCTCTCCTTTCCATGGGCCCCTCGATGTCCAAACTTAACCAAATCCCACACTGACATCCAGCACTCAAACATGGCGTTCTGTCTTGTAGCTTCTCCCAGTGCCATGTTGAGCTGGCAGCCCAGCTGGGGGTACTGTTGGCCCGTCCGTTGCCATTTCAGGGCGAACAAGGAGTAGCGGGTTCATGCGGTCCTTATACGAGCGAGGAGGAGCTGAGAGATCAAAGCTTTTTCTTTGGCGGTGGCATTATGGTCATAAATAAGTTCAACTCCAAAATCCTGTATACACGGAGCTGGGTTTCCCTAGCTTCAGAAAATCGCACTATAGCCTAAGATGGCATCGTGGATTTTAGCATCCTTGAGTTGAGGCGTTCGGGCTGGTTTCTCGCTGAGAATTTGTGAAGCTCGAGTTTGAGGACATCAGAACAAGCCATATGTCACAGAATTTAAGGATTTCGACACCTAAAATTTGTCCAGAAGCAATACATGCATAAGCAGTTAACCACATACAAAAGTTATCTCCAATTTCTACGAGGGCCAAATCCATGCCATAAACACAAAAAGATAAAACAATTTTCAGATACTCTATAGGTGAAGTATTAAAATTTGAATAAATGGATAGAAACTATACAGAAAGGTAGGACATGGATACTATACAGACAAATAGGACAAAGACAAGGGTCCAATAGATGCATGAAGATCCATGGGGTCAAACGACTCAAACAACAATGAACAGATTTCAGGTTACGCTAATTCAACAAGGTCCACAACAAGCTAATTTAGCAAGGTCTACAACAAGCTAATTCAGCAACAACAAACTCTACTCATTAACCACACACAGGCAGATCCATGGGGTCAAAGGACTCAAACAACAATTTGAGAAAATGAAATGAGATCCAAGAGGTCGCACGCGCTCATATTATCAACCAACACGGCCTCAAAAGGGCGCGATGCGAAGCTTCGATTTCTTATTGGTGTCATGGGAAATGTCTAAGTCAAGATTACTAAGGCATTGATAGAGATGGAGAAAGTCATGGCGGTTGCGATTGGAGGTTGAAGCTTTGGTGGAAGGGTATCTTGAAAGCGATGAAGACTGTGTGCCAGCTGTTTGGTGACTTGCAACAGCGGCCTCGGCAAGCGGGGGCGGCAGCACTGGAGGACTGCATTTTTGGTGGTGCTCCTCGAGTACCGAGTCTCGATTCCCAGGATGAAAAACCAAGTTCTGACTTTTATTGATTGTATCTGGCAATGGTCTTGTTGAAGTACTGTTCTCGGATGAAATATAAGGTTGTCTTCAAAAATCGTATACCTTCTAAATTTGTCATATGTTTACCTGGCGTTACTAATTAGCCACCGGGCCTAGGCCTCCTTTCTAGAAAAACTGGGCAATGCCGGCCCTAGGCCTCCTTTCTAGAACAATTACAATTTTGTTCCAAATATAGATAGCATAAATGTATCGATTATTGAGCCCTCTATGAAATATGAGACACATTTGGCTCAGGATAGTTTACTAAGTGTGGCATGCGAGAAGCTTCTCGTACATGTTTTTATACAATCCCTTTTCATTTGTTTATATCTAATCATAAATTAGAAAACGGTAGGTTGGACATTTTTGAATCTATATGTTTGAAAGAGGAACTCTCCCAAGATATTTAAATAAACACACATCTACACACACACACGCACACACACACACACAAACAAACAAACATTTCATGAGAGTATCACAAATTAATCTGTGAAACCATCTGATTCTACGTTTTGCTTAGTTTCTAAAGTGTATGGGAGTAGTGTGTGAATACTTGTAATGTGAAATTCATTAAAAAGAAATAAACTAATGTAATTTTGAGTGTGTGCACAACTTCCAGTGAGACATTACAAATGCATCATGACAACACTATTATAAGTATTTAAAAACATTAATCATCATATTTAATTTATGAAAAGAATATTAAATTTCATTGCTGATTGATAAAGATGAGTTATAAATAAGTATAAAAGTTTAATATAAATATAATCCAGTTGAAAATATATTCTAGATTTGTAACACCCACGATGCGGCTATATCTCTCACGTATCGGAGCACGACTTAGAGGCATAACAAGATATGATAGTAATGATATCCCAACAATAATCATGTTTGGAACAAACTCCATCTTCACCTGCAACTAGCAACACTATAAGAGGGGCTGAGCAAAGCGGTAACATAACCAAACAACAGTTTGCTAGGACAAGGTGGGTTAGAGGCTTGACATGGCAATATGGGAGGCATGATATAGCAAGTGGTAGGTATTGCGGCATAGCAAAAAACGAGCAACTAGCAAGTAAAGATAGAAGTGATTTCGAGGGTATGGTCATCTTGCCTGCAAATGTCTCTGAATTTACGAAAGCTTGATCCTCATAAGCGTACTCAACAGGTTCCTCGATCACGTACTCGTATTCAGGCTCTACCCAAGGCAAGACCACAAGCAAAGGAAACAACAATCAACCACGGTGCAAATGCGCAAGCAACATGATGCAAAACATGACATGATATGCGGGATGTGATATGCAATGCATATGCATGTTCCGGAAGGAAAAGATTGAACCAGGCCTCAACTTGGCAAACAAAGAGTGCCGCTGGAAAGATGAGTTGATTTCGGTCGAAATCATATAAAGATCACCGAAAACGGATGCACTGTTTGCAAATGGCAAGCAAAACAATAATGGCACAAATCTGTGATTAACAGCACGATGCCATCTAGAATGCAACAAGAAACTAAGCTACTGCACTCCAACATAGCAACAAAGCACATGGCAGGGATCTACTCAAGATGCTTGACAAAAGATGAACAGTGAGCTATGGCTAAATCACACAAGAGCAGATTCAAACAAGCATGTCAAAAGTACAAGAGAAGACTAGGGTTAGACCGTGAATTTGGACGGGGAAGGCCTTTTTATAGGTAGGAGGAGGTATGAGTGTTCAAATGGAGTGCGGTTTTCGATCACGCGATCGTGATCGAACGACCGAGAGTATGGAGGGGGTTTGGATGGGTTATTGGCCACTTTGGAGGGGTGTTGGGCTGCAACACAAACGAGACCTTTACGGTTCCTCGGTTAACCGTTGGAGTATCAAACGGACTCCAAATGGCACGAAACTTGATAGGCGGTCTACCGGTGGTGCACCAAGGCCGTTTGGCAAATCTCGGTCCATTCCAAGAAAGTTTAACACCCGCTCACGGAAAGAAACAAAAGGGGGCGCCGGAGGACATAGGAGTGTCGGATTGCAAAACGGACAATGGGAAAAAAACTCGGATGCATGAGACGAACACGTATGCAAATGCGATGCACATGATGACATGATATAATATGCATGACAATAACAAAATGCAAAACGAAGACAAAACCCAACCATGAAGGGAATCTCCTATCGCAACTCCGGAAAAAGCAAGAGTCGGAGTACAAATATGGAAAGTTGTATCCGGGCGTTACAAGATTCTTTCAGTGCAAGATAATAAATGTACCGACGAACAAGATTCTTTATACACATCCTTTAACTAGTTCTGTCGATAATGTTGTTTGATAGTTTAAAAATCATGTATTTACTTATATGACTATCCTTATTATGATTCCGTATTTCTGTTGGTTTTAATAGCTCCAGACCTGTTATTTCTTTTTCTTTTCTTTTCATGAGATCATGTATTATGTATGTACTAAGGTTCAGAAAATAGCTCTTCATGCACTCATACATGCCACTGATTACATCAGTATGATGAGTAGGCGAGAGGTTCAGAAGCAGGAGAATCAAAGTGGATGAAAGTAGAGGGAGGAACTGTTATGTATTACCTCCGTTCCAAGTTAGGTGTGTTAGATTTGGGTAGAGGGAGTAGTTGGGCATTGCCGGGCCGTGTGGTAGTTTATTTTGTCGGTGAGTGTGCATGATACATTGTTAATGTCATGTCTCATTGTTCCATCTAAGGTAGTGCTGTCGATGGATGCCAGCATCTCTTTGTTGTACGCACTTGAAATCCATTTGCACATGGAGGAAGGGGGAAAACTAAATCAGTAGCTTTTGGAGGATGAATTAGCATGCACACTCTACATTGTTATTTGCAGCAGTGCTTCCTAGTACTTGCATGTCATCCAAACATAGCTGCTCCCTAAATATCACTAAATCTGATCTTTTTAGAGAGAGATTGCAGTATGAATAACAC